>NW_006922212.1:1146247-1150428 GCF_000298275.1 Orycteropus afer afer
GAGTGGGGTGCCTTACTGGGCACCTATCAGCAGAGTTAAAAGAGCTTTGTAATACCTGTCTGAGCAGGGCACAAACCAGGCCAAGGGTCTAAGGGCCAGTGAGAGACCTGCCTCTGGGCATGGTTGAGGGGAGGCCAACCTGATTGAAGAACTGGATTCTGAGCATTCCTGATCCTCAATTGTAACCTCTAACTTCCATAATAAATGTCATAATTGCCAGTAATATCTGTGAGTTCTGTGTGGCCATTGCAATAATTATCAAACCCAGCAGAAAAGCAGAAAGTGTTGTGGGAGGGACACTTGGAGTCACAATTGGTAAAAAGGGTTGGTGGGTTGCAGTATGTCTGACCTCTACCTCATAGGAATCAACCTTGGGCTGTTGATATTGATCTTGATCTTCTTCCCCCCTTGGGAGTTAAAGGAGGTCAGATGCTGCCCCCAAACAATTTTTACAGTAGATGTTCAAAAAACAGGAATGCCAAAACATGCAAGCCAATTTATTTAACAACATATGGAAGGAAGTATCAGCTGATACATTTTCAGTTATAGGAAAAGAATAAACAAATGATAAAACAAACCTACTGCCATAGAGTCAATTCCAGCTGATAGCAACCCTATAGGACAGAGTAGAACTGCCCCATTGGGTTTCCAGGGTGGTAAATTTTTTTATGGTAACAGACTGCCTCATCTTTCTCGCATGGTGCAGCTGGTGGGTTTGAACCACAGAGGTTTTTGTTAGCAGTTGAATGCTTTAATCACTATGCCACCAGGGCTCCTTGCAGGAAAACAATAACTGAACAAAAAAGGGAATTCATTGGAATATATTACTAGAAAGTACATTGTGGAGTTCAAATCAAAGGAAGATCTGTAGGGACCAAGGATCTGAAGACTAGAATTGGAATACAGTGATACTAGGATTATTTCTCTTTGTCGGTCATTCATCTCTTCATGCCTTGGCTTCCTACGTTCAATCTATTAGAGTTAGCCTTCTTCAAGAAGGAAATGGCATAACAGCCCCACAGCTCCAGGTTATTAACCTTGCAGGATTGTTCATAACATGCAAAAATGCTAAACATATATAGCATGTAACCGTAGTTAGTAACTTAAATATACAGTGAGCATATTTACCCCAGTCCATATTGATGACCACTGGGAATAACACTGTTTGAACAGAATTGTTAAATATGTGCAGTTTTGAATTAGTCACTGATATCTGGAAGAAGGAACACACTCATTGGTCAGTTCTGGGTACCATGTCTACTTACTTCCGTGACTTTTTACATGAGGGTAAGGAGATGTTGAAGACAAGATTGTCACCTAAAGAAAAAAAGAAATGGGAAAGATTGCCCATAGTACACTAGGTACTATGGTGTACTCTAAGAGTTAAGGAGTAACAAATTAAAAAAAATATTTTTTTTTTTCTTCCTATATAGTAGAAAAGATTTCTTTATCCAAATAATGGTAGCACTAAAATAATCCAGTATTATTATAGATCCATGGATTGTTAATTTTCTTTTTCTAAATTTGTTCAAAGGATCTGAGATTTTCTATAGCTGCATAAGCACTGTAAGCTTCTTAAGGCAGGGCAGTAGATTAAAGGAAAGTAGAAGTTTATTTCAAGGGAAATAACTTACTTGGCTCAGGTCAAGCAGTAGTGAGTGATTGTGCCCACAACACAGAATGTTTCACACAGTAAGAAGGCAGGGATTCAATCAATTCAGATGTTGTGATCAGTGGTATTTGTGCCATAATTTCTTCATGTGGACTCGGGATACTTACAGGATAAATTCACAGACTGTTAGTCAAAATTTTACTGAGGTGTCTTTAAATTTATCCAAGTGTAAAATGTCTTATGCTTAAGCACATTTGAAAATTTGAGTGTATGGAACCTGATAATCATAGTTAGAGAAGAAAAACGTGAAACATTTAAAAAATAATAATAATAACATCACGGTATGATTCCAATAGTTTGAAAAGTGAAAGCAAGATTTTGATCATAAAATCAATTCTTAATAACTTGAAATCCCTGGGATTCAGCTGAAAAATTGCCATCAGTCTGTAGGACCATTCTGTTTTGTGCCCCAACCAGGATATGGGACATATTACCGCACAGATTTCTAGGCGCTCATCAGTCAAAGGGCCTCCTTTGCCACATCTCTCTTTGTGGCATCTTCATATTTCTAACTACATGTGGGAGCACCCTGGTCTAGGTATACCATGACTCTGTCCACTCCTGTCCCTTCTTTGCTTTGCTTGCTCACAGTCAAGGTTCCTCCAAAAGTTGAAATTTGATGCACATTGAAGATAAGACTTCAGAGTTTAGTTAATTGGAAAATTATCTTCTAAATCTTATTGTAAGGTGGGAGAAGGGGAGCAACACCCAAGCATTAAACTACTTTTTACTTCACTTTAGATTTTATGACATGCCTCACTGAGGATAAATATCTATTCTGGTGGGCATTTGAAAGAGAACTTTCTAATAATGATCTGACAGTGTTTTTTAACAAATATATTTTTGATATGCTCACATGTCCACCTACTGATTAAATTGTACCAGGAAAGAAAGGAGATCTTTGAATAATACATCATCACAATAAATTTGATACCATTTTATGTTTATATTTCAATGACAGCCCTAATACTGAAATCAATGTGTTTAAAAAGAAGCCCCTTAGGTTTTGTCAAATGATTTATTGTCGTAGGTACATTATTGCTTCAAGTGTAATCAGGAATATTTGTCTTCGTGTCATTTTAACAGAGATATGGGATAGAATATGCTAATGTGCCTGTCTTTGTGCATAATGTTTTGTTAGTCTTTTGTTTGTTTCAGTCTCTTAATTAGTGACAGTCATTTAAAGCCATCCATCTTTGTTCAAATTTATGCAGATATTCTAAGTTAATAATGGGAGTTTCAAAGGACCCTGTTTATCAGACTTTATTTTGAGTTAGTTAGTTTATTAGTTTGTTCAGCTAAATAAAAATTCCCTCTTTAAAGCTATAAAGTTAAAATTCATCAATCAAATAATTATTGAAAGTTCTTAAGGATAATTTTGTGATTCTCACCAGATTACAAATACCGTTTGTGACGCTCAATAGCTCTCCCCTTGTCCTATTGTTTCTGCTTTAAAATAACCCCCCACACCCCTATTTTAAGTGAACTGCTCAGAAAAATAATAGGTGCTGTTCACATTCACCCCTAAAATGCCATCCTGGATTTATTGACTCATTGCAATTTAAAATAGAATCTAGTAGTTTACTAATGGTAATCATAATTAATGCTATAGAGATTGATTAAAATGCTTGTTAGTACTATCCATCCTTAATTATAATCTTCTTAATAGTTAGCTTGCACAATCGAGACAAAATTCATCACTGAGCTGTGGCTTTGCATATTCATTGTGCTCTTACACCCTCACATTGGGGTTACGTTGCTTTCTTCTAATATCAATATGGCAGATAGCTTGGAAGAGCTGCTAGGCACATGTCAGCATTATTTCCTGGAATTTCTACTCATTTATTGTTATTAGCAAAAACATCCACCTTGGCATGGCAGGTATATGAATTAGCACCTCCAGTAAAATATCCCAGTTTCTTTTCTTATAATCCACATTTCCCAGGGACCATGCTCAGTGGTGAGGTTGTAAAAGTGAGTGATATAATCCCTGTGCTCAGATGGTTAACAGGCTAACTCTAAAAGCAGTCACTACACTGTAAATGTAAGCGATGACAGTATGGGTACAGGGTGACACTGGACTATGCCCACTATTATAACAGTGGTGTTTTATAACAAAGGGTCAGTGCAAATGATCAAAAATCAATTGTGCTGTTGGTTGCAAAATTCTGTGAATATACTAAGGAGTTCTGGTGGCACAATGGTAAGGTATTTGGCTGCTACCCATAAGATTGACAGTTCGAACCTACCAACTGCTCCACAAGAGAAAGATGAGGCAGTGTACTTCTGTAAAGATTTATAGCCTTTGAAACCCTATGGGGGTTCCTATGAATCAGAATACTAAGAACCATTAATTTATACACTTTAAAAGAGCAAATTATGTAAGATGTAACTTGCATCTTAATAAAGTGTTACAAAAAAGAAAACATAATAATTGGCACATATGTTCAGTACTTGAAAATTGATCGGCAAGAATTATCTCCATTACTCTTTGGAGCAACCCTCCCTA
>NW_006922212.1:1153123-1154895 GCF_000298275.1 Orycteropus afer afer
AAGGCACTTGAATGCTAACCAGAAGGCTGGCGGTTCAAACCCACTAGCCACTCCTCAGAAGGAAGGTTGGGCGATCTACTTCCGTAATGATACTGCCTCAGAAACCCAAGGAAGGGTTGCTATAAGTCGGGTCTGATTCAACGGCACACAACAACAACAACAACAACTGTCAAGATGGTGAGATGCCATCTTGTTTACTTTGGATGCATCATCAAGAAAGACCAATCATTTAAAAACAGAAAGGAAAAAAAAAAAAAAGGCATTTTGTTTGGTAAAGCAGAGTATCATTGAAAAGGAGAGAAACCATCGATGAGATGGTTAACACAATAGCCAGCCATAACCACGGACTTAAACAAACCAAGGATCACGAGTACAGTGTGGTACCTAGCAAGGTTTCATTCTGTTCTTCACAGGGTCTCAATGATTCATAGCCAATTCAATGTTAATTCATAACAACAATAAATGTGGTAGTTCCAACTTTCAAACCTATTTTTAGTCCTCTTTTGTGAGGGTGGAAGAGTATGAAAGGGGGGCAAAAGAATGGAGGAGAAAGAGATGTGGCACCAACTGATCTTGGTTTGCCAGGGCCTTTCTGGGTTCAAGGAGTTCCTGGGTGCAAGCAGTTTACATGTTCAGCTGCCACCCAAACAAGTCAGGAGTTTGAGGCCACCCAGGGGTACCTCAGAAAACAAGCCTTATGATCTACTTATGAAAAATCAGCGATTTGAAAACCCTGTGGAGGCCAACTCGACTCTACCATACATGGGGGCACTGTGAGTTGGAGTCAACTCTATGGCAACTGGTACTGTTTCTGGTTTCAACATTGAAAATCTCATGCCTCAGAACCCCCTTCGACCCACCCAGACCAAGATGGATAGTCACCTTTGAGAACAGTTTCACATTGACTTACCATTTGAACCAGGAATATTTTTTTTTGAACCAGTGTCCATAGCTGTTCTTTCCAAAGTGAGATCCTCCCCTCCCCCCAGCAAGGAGTAGTTTCTAATTCTCACCCTCTCAAGTTATTTTTAATGTCCTATCATTTTGGTTAGATCACCATGCTTAATAAAGAGAAGCTAAAGACACTCTCGGAATAGTAAGCAAGTATATTTTAGGAAACATCAACAAAAGAGTTGAATCACTAATTAAGCACACCTGAAATCTGGTATAAAATGTAATTATGTGTTGCACAGAAATGTTTATACTGAACCAAAATAAAACATATCTCCTATTTAAAATGTCAAACTGATCAACGGTCCTTATTTTTCTCTTGGTTATGGAATGACATTTCCATGAATGGTCATTTCTGGTTTTACTGATTGTAAAAAGCACAATAGCTATTACCAATTATTTAGTTCCTATTGAACTGTCCATAATGGACTTGTGAAAGTAGTGCCATCAATTGATATTCTTTTCCTTCCTCTTCTGTCTGCTCTATTTAAAGATAACATGGTCTGAGTCCTGCCATGAAATTTATCTTCAGGCTCTTGCCTCCGAAATGTAGTTTTTATCTTCACCCCATATATTTCATACCAAAGGTAATTATCTCCTGTTGGGGCTGTCCACTAAAATGAGAATTCAGAGTTTAGACCCTGCAGGATAAAAAGTAGAGTCTATAAAGTGAGTTTTCTGAAGACTATATTTCTATAAATATTTGTTTAAATTCTTACCTTGTGGATAAGTGAGACTAGACAAGCAGGCACAGTTTGGTGCGAGTTGTCTAGGTATACTGGAGAAGGCGAGCCGCCCCTCAAAGATTTCTAGAATGGTTA
>NW_006922212.1:1155090-1156201 GCF_000298275.1 Orycteropus afer afer
AATGAATGAGTTTATTTGTCAAAGTGCATCTCACTAGGGGTACAATTTGTGGTTTACAATAGGAGAGGTAAAGAATGTGGAGAATATTCTCTGTATTTTTTATGAAAGTCTCTGATAAATTTACTTAGATCTGGCTCGAATATAAACAACAATCAGTCTTAGCCCTTAGTGGCTGATGATTTTTCAGGCCAGATGCCTGGGAGCATATACAGTAGAAGAGAGATAATATCCTTCATGTCCTGTTTGAGAAGTTTTGTGTCTATTTATTGAGGGAAAGTCATTGCCTTCCAGCTGTTCAATCTCCTATTATTGTCTAAGAGGGAAACTAATTCTTCAAGGAAGAGCAAGTATCTAAGAACATAATGAAAAATGCAGTATGCATGCAAGCTACAAGGTTTTTAAAAATAAGTCAATTGTTTCTTTCCAGAATATCTGCTACTAAAAAGTTATTCTGATGATTTAAAATCTTCCATCAGTGACTGAAATATAGCCCTAGAAGTAGATGAATAATACTTTATCTTTGGTTTGATGAGTATTACATCCTGAGACACCTATGATAGCTTTGTCCCAGTTCCCCTAAAATTTTTACTCAGTCCTTTGTTTGAGCCGGATTTGACATGGTTGGGAAGATTATCAGATTACCAGGAAACTCAACTTGATTATTTATTGGTACATGAGATTAATTTATGTCTTTAATAGATTTTGTTTGACTCCATCCATCACAGGCCCCATGTACCCACCCTCTCTAAGCCTCACAGTATTGGTCCAGTACCTTGATGATGGTGATTATGATGATGATAGTCATGATGATGATGATGATGATGATGATGATGACAACCAGCATTTACTGAGCACTTATTTTGTGCCTGAAACTAGTGCAGATGCTATATATATATATATTTAAAGTATTATTATTCTGATGTGGGTGAAAGTTTTCAGAGCAAATTGGCTTTCCATTGAACAATTTGTCCACATTTTGTTTGTGACATTCATTGCAATCTCCACAATGTAACAGCATTCTTCTCCCTTTCTCCTTGTTTACTATTTCCCTTCATCTTTGTTTCTTATCCCTTCCACCCATCTTAGCTTTACCCCTGGGCAATTGCTGCCC
>NW_006922212.1:1157676-1158739 GCF_000298275.1 Orycteropus afer afer
TTCCTTCTGAGGAGTGGCTGGTGGGTTTGAACTGCCAGTCTTCTGTTTAGCAGTTCGATGCCTTAGACACTATGCCACCAGAGCTCCTCCCAGTGTCCTCTAAAAATATGGTCTTGAGCTCTATGCCAAGAAACTCATTCCCTGAAGGTTTTTGGTTATGACTAAGAAGTTTTCATAGCTTTGCCTCCTGTATGCGCTACTATTTTTGTGGATGTGTTTGCAGCACATATGAATTTATATGTAGAAATATATTGTATCAAACCTATATACATTCATGGGTTTAGTCCCATTCACCTTCCCACCCTTGTACAGCTCAGGGGTCTACCTTTGTATCCACTCATAGATTATTGATATTACTGTTGTTGCAGGATTCTGTATGTAATGTTGTTATGTGCCTTTGAGTCAGTTCCAGCTCACAGGGACACTGCAAACAAGGGAAACACTATGCAATCCTGTGCTATCCTCACAATTATTATCATGCTTGAGCCTATTGTCACAGCCACTGTGTCATTCCATCTCTTTAATGGTCTTCCTCTTTTTTGCTGACCCTCTACTTTACTAAGCTTCTCCAGGGATTGGTCTCTTCTGACAACTTGACCAAATTATGGGACAGTCTGGGCGTTCTCACTTCTTAGGAGCATTATTTCTACACTTCTTCTAGGGCAAATTTATTTGCTCTTATGGCAGTCCATAGTATATTCAATATTCTTCTCTACCACCCCACCACAACTCAAATGCATCAATTCTTCTGGGGTCTTCCGTATTCATTATCCAGCTGTCACAGCCATAGGAGGCAATTGAAAATACCGTGGCTTGGGTCAGGTACACCTTAGTCTTCAAAGAGACAGCTTTGCTCTTCAGCACTTTAAAGAGGTCTTTTCAGCAGGTTTGCCCAATGCAATATGAACATATCGTGTATTGTACCGTATTGTGTATGTAATAAATGATTTAAATGTGTGAATCCTCTTATTTATTTTTTATTGTGATTTGGATGAAAGTTTATAGAGCAGATTTATTTTCCATACAATAGTTCATACATACTTGAAATCTGTGAATGCTTTTG
>NW_006922212.1:1159919-1160808 GCF_000298275.1 Orycteropus afer afer
AGATGTGGCAGTCTGCTCCAGTAAGATTTACCACATCAGAAACCCATGCCTTTGGAACATTGGGGCAGTGCTATTCCTGTAATCTATCCAATTTCTCCCAGTCCTGTCTTTCAACCCTGAAGTCTTTGTTGATGAAGTCTCAACAAACCCTGCATCATTACACATAGATGCTATATGGAGGGAGATCAACGTCAGGAAAGACCCAAAACACTCCTCCTTAATGTCAGGGATAACTCAGTAAATCAGTGTAAATTATGTTGCAAAAAATATGGAGTTAATAATATTTGGCTACAATCTATTTTATCCTTCTTCCTTCCCATCTCCCCATGGAGCTCAATTGCTTAAAACAAAAATTCCATTACCTCCCCATATATTTCTGTATAATGGAGAGGGGGCCAGTGTTGTCATCATAATTCACAAAACACTTTATATGGATAAGTATCTTGCTCATAGTCAACTGACAATACCAGTTAGCAAATCCTATGGATCAATTCTGTCCTTTTTGATACACTGTGATTTTGTTGTTGTTGGTATGTGCCATCAGAGGCACATGGGAAATGTTCAATGCATTCTAATACACATAGGCTTAACCACAGACCACATGCTATTCCATGTCCATGTTGATTGGGATTGTACTGTTTCCTTTATCTTCTTGTAATATTGGACTCGTCTCTACTTTTTAGAAATGGTTCAAAACCTTACCACTGTTCATAGATGATAAGAATTTACAACCAGAATCAGCTTGGATGATTTAGCCGTAGTCACTCAACACATATTTATTTCATTTTGCAATGTGCCTATTAGTGTGTTGGGGACCACTGTGGCCATAAGATGAGGCTTCTCCTTCCATGGAGCTTAAATTACAGTGTGGTGATAAAAAGAGGTGACA
>NW_006922212.1:1160908-1162877 GCF_000298275.1 Orycteropus afer afer
GTGATATGATAGAGTATGTCAGGAAGGAGCGGAGGTGTTTTTAAATTGATAAATTAGAGATTATCTCTCTGTAGAAGCAATGTTTCAGCTGAGACCTGAAATATAAGGCAAACACACTGCTGTCGAGTTGGACTTGACTCATAGTGACCCCTCCTTGGGTTTCTGAGACAGTATCACTACAGAAGTTGATTGCCCAACCTTCCTTCTGAGGAATGACTGGTGGGTTTGAACTGCCAGCCTTCGGGTTAGCAGTTAAATATCTTAGGCACTACACCACCAGAGCTCCCAAAATATAAGTAGAGCAGTATGCAGAAATGTGGTAAAAGAGCATTCTAGATAGAAGGAAGAGCAAGTGCAAAGGCCCTGAGGCAGGTGTGAGCTTGGCACAGTCTTTTAGACCAGTAAGAAGGCCAGTGTGTCTGGGATATAGTGTAGTAGTGGAACTGAATGGGGTGGACTGAGATGGAGAGTAGATTTAAAGGAGGTGTGGCAAGGATCCAAGGGTCACATGACATTGAGCTTTGCAGGCAAGGGCTCACTTATTCATTCATGCACTCAGTCATTTACTTATTTGTAAATGCTAAGGGGAGCCCTTGAATCTCTTTAAGGAGGGCAGTGGTACGATTCAATTCAGGTTTTTAAAAGAATCTTTTGGCAGCTGTGATGAGAAAGTGTAGTCAAGGTGCAAGCATGAAAGGTGAAACCTGGAGGAGCAGATGGTAGGCGTTTCCACTAAAGCAGGTGAAGTCTGAGGGTGCTTGAACCATGGTGTAGGACGGAAGTTTATAATAGAATCAGCAAATATGCATTAGCACCTCCTCTGTGCAAAGCATCAGGTCCCCACTCTCGTCACACTCTCCTGGGACTCTTCAAACACTTACTTCTGCCTCTTTCTTTTCCTCCTCACACACTCCTCCACATTCACCTTTGCTTGCTCCTCCTGCTTAGCCTTCAACCTAAATGGCCATTGCTCCAATGAGACATCTTCAACCCCCAAGCCCAAGATTTATCATCCAATAACACCCTAAAGGCCCCCTTATCATAGACTTACCTCATTTTGTGTCTTTGCTGTTCCATACTACACTATAAACTGCTTAATAGAAGGTCTAAAGTTTTGTTATTTCTATAGACACAGTATCGAGAACATCCAATAATATATTGGTGATTTTTATCTCTAAGCCTTTAATAACTATTATTTAAAAATGTGTATGGTGTTGTCCTGTTTAGAACTCTAGGTATTTTGATTGTTATTTGAACTGAGGTTTGAGCTGTGAGTTCAATCTGCTTTTCAGTAAATGAAGCGATCGGCTTTTGTTTTTCTTTAATTACCAAGCATCAATGATAAGTGCAGTGAAGATGTTGGGAAATCATGGGATAATCAATTAAATGACCATTATTAGAATATGATTTTAAAGTTTGAGCATAGCTGTTTTTCGATAATGGATTGACTCCAATGCTCTCTTAATTAAAGTATGCAGTTAGGTTCCATTTACTATCTCTCCTGGATGCTTAGTAATGTTAACCTTTTACTTTGACATGACCTGCTTTGATCACTATAGCAATCATATGAAATTCACAAGACCAGTTATAATTACCCTCAAGGATCAGTAGAATGATCCCTTTTTAACATAAACCTGGTTATATTGATGTTACCGTGCGTAGAACCCATTAATATCTCCCTTGCCCTTAAAATGATCCTCACTGTGATGGATAACGCCCTGAATGCTCCCTTAATGCTACTGTTGACCTCACTGGGCTTATGCTCTCTCTCTGACCAAAACAAACTTTTCCCTGTTCGTTCCAAGTATTACTGGCTTTATCATGCTTTGTTAGCTCTGTCAGAAACTCTGTCCTTCCATTCTTCTTCAGCCTACATTCATAGATATAGTTTATACAACATTTCCTTGGGAAAACTTTTTGGGATGCTATCCCTCCTCTCTGCTCTCGTCGGAGCCGACTCGATGGCAAA
>NW_006922212.1:1162977-1167066 GCF_000298275.1 Orycteropus afer afer
TCTTCTTCAGCCTACATTCATAGATATAGTTTATACAACAGTTCCTTGGGAAAACTTTTTGGGATGCTATCCCTTCTCTCTGCTCTCGTCGGAGCCGACTCGATGGCAAAACAACAACAACAACAACAATCCCTTCTCTCACGTTGTAGATATGTCTCATCTGCTCTAGGTCCTCAGGGTGCCTGTTACTTCTCCTTGACAGTACTTTGATACCTTCAATTATTTACTCAAATATACATGTATTTGATTAATGCATGACTTCATGCTAGCCTGTGTGCACCATGTGGGGGTTGCTAGGTTTATTTTGATTACTACTGTGATTAAAAGGCCTTATCACAGTACTTGACACTTAGTTGGCTCAATGAATAGTTGCTGACAAAAAATAAAGTTAGGAGACATGAAGCATTAACATTTGATAGTTCCAACGTGGGTGAGAAGATTAAAACTCCAAGCTCTCGATTCCATTGGATCTGTGACATCGTTATACATAGACAATTCTTGGGAAGCTATAAAGCACAAATTGGATTTTCAAACTCGGAATAAATCAACCATGTTATTATTATTAGCTTTCATTGAGTTGGGCCCCAATTCATGATGACCCAATAAAGAATTCAAATTTTAACTAATCATTAACTCTGAAGGAAAGCCCCATTACACATGGCAGATGATTTGTCTGAAAGTTCACACTTTATATGAAAAAGTCCCCAAGATCAATGAGATTAACAGTCTGAATCTCAACACTTTCAGTGACCAGGATCAAGTAACTTAAAGGGATTTTTGTGGGAATTATGCTTAATATCTTTTCTGTGGACATGAATCAGCCCAGAATGCCAAGTATTTTAAAAAGCTGAGTAAAAATGCTACTTGGCGAGCACACGTATGTGAATGATAATCTAGCCCCAAAATAGCATGTGTCATTGCTAATCATTACAAATCTACTATCTGCCTGCAATGCTGTGAAAACTATCCAGTGTGCGTGGCTTTCCTCCTGGAGACATCCAGCGATCTCAAAAGAGTCAAATAAAAGCTTCATGCTTAATTGGGTGACAGGGAAAAAGCAGAGAATTTATTTATTTATTTATTTTAAAGTAGAGTTTTCAATTAAGCTAGTGGGATAACTGGAAGAAATGACAGCCTATACCTTCCCTCAAACTGACATTTAATTATTAATGACAGTTCAGAGCATCTTTGAGTTGTTTACTTAAGCCAATTGCCAATGTCTTCAGACAATGAAGCCACAGATCCCAGCAACAGCTGCCTTGTATTAGCAGTAAACAAAAGCTTTGGCCCTTCAGATTTCTAAAGTAAAAAAGCAAGCACACTAGGGCTTTCATCCAAGGCCTTAGCACAGTGAGCTGCAAACTTTGCCTTTCTCCAAGCTTATCAAGTGTCTGTCTCTGCATTGTGAACATCAATGGGTTGTTACTTGAGTCTGTCTATGGCAATTTGTGTTAATGACTCTGGTGGAAATGTAATATAAGTGTTAAATAGTAGTGAAAGGTATTAGGGATTGTATATGAAATAACTAGATCAGTGTGGTACAGTGAACAATAAGTCGTTAATCTATAGCTAAAACTATGATTGCAGATTCAAATTGAAAAGGTCGATCTCATTTTGCTTACAGACACTTGGAGTGAATTTTAAGGTCCTTTCTCTTCTGCGGAATTTCAGTGATTCATCCCTGGAACAGACCTTCAATAACTATTACCAACTTCCCAAATTAAAAATGACCTATGCTTTACCATGGAAATAGAAGCTCAAATACCTGAAGTGCATGCACATGCACACATGCGTGCGCACACGCATATAAGCACCTAAGATTGGGAGCAGATGAAATGTATTTTTTTTTTTTCAGTTGCTTAGGCCATCACTACTTAAGAATCTAATCCAATTAAATAATACAGTAATAAAATTTGGTGTTGGCTAAGCAGAAGAAATGATTTCATTACATTCATAGTCTTAAGAAATTATTCAACAACTGTTTGTCCTATGCACTAGACACAGAGATGCAGGGAGATTCATAGGAGAGTTTAGGTTTTAGAGTCTGGCAATTTTACAGCCATGGCTCTGCCTTTTACTAGCTCCATAACACTGGGCAAATTACAACCCTCAATATTCTCATCTGTCAAATGGGAATAATAGCAATACCTATCACCAGCGGTTACTGTAGTTCTGTGAAGGGATTATATGTGTAAGAAAATTTGCCATGTTTCTGTTGATCTACAATTAGATGACCCACAGTTACATAATTCTTTCTTTTAGTTAATAAGATGGAATGAGGACCGAGTCCCAGACATCAAACTGTTTTCATAAGGGAAAGAAACACAAAAATACATAATTCCAACATGAAATGCAGGTGAAATAATGAAAGTATTTACAAAGATCCTGTAGAGGAAGGCCAAGAATAAGTTTCTCTGGATTGGATATAAATGAACTGCAGTGAGTGGGTGACAGAGGAGCTGTTCCTTGAAGGATGCAAAATAGAAATAACTATTTACCATCTATTGCCTGACAAAACAAATGCTAGCACATTAGTAAGGCATAAAAATGGTTTATATATTATGTCATTGTTAGGTGCCATCGGGTCAGCTCCAACTCATAGCTATCCTATATACAACAAAAACGAAACACTGCCTGGTCCTGAACTATCCTCATAACCCTTTCTGTACTTTAGGCCATCATTGTAGCTACTGTGTCAGTCCATCTTGTTGAGGGTCTTCCCCTTTTTAGCTGACCCTCCATTTTACCAAGCATGATATCCTTCTCCAGGGAGTGATCCTTTCTGACATGACCAAAGTAGGTGAGATGAAGTCTGGCCATTCTCACTTCCAAGGAGAACTCTGGCTGCACTTCTTCCAGGATAGATCTGTTAGTTCTTCTGGCAGCCCATGGTACTTTCAGCATTCTTCACCAACAGCACAACTCAAAAGCATCAAGTCTTCTTCAGTCTTCCTTATTCGTTGTCCAGCTTTCACATGCGTACGAGGTGATTGAAAATACTATGGCTTGGGTTAGGCCCACCTTAGTGTTCAAAGTGATAGCTTTGCTCTTCAGCACTTTAAAGAGATCTTCTGTAGCAGATTTGCCCAGTGCAATACAATGTCTGATTTCTTGACTGCTGCTTCTATGGGTGTTGATTCTGGAACCAAGTGATATGAAATCTTGGACAATTTCAGTCTTTTCTCCATTTATCGTGATGTTGCTTATTGGGCCAATTGTGAGGATTTTCATTTTATTTATGTTGAGGTGTCATCCATACTACAACTATGATCTTTAATCTTCATCAGTAAGTGCTTCAAGTCATCTTCACTTTCAGCAAACAAGGTTGTGCTATCTGCATATCTCAAGTTGTTAATGAGTCTTCCTCCAAACCTGATGCTGCATTCTTCTTCATATAGTCCAGCTTCTCAGATTATTTGCTCAGCATACAGATTGGATGAGTGTGGTCAAAGGATACAAACCTGACACACACACTTCCTGATTTTAAGCCATGCTGTATAGCCATTTTCTGTTGTGATAGCCACCTCCTGGTCTATGAACATGTTCCTCATGAACACAATCAAGTGTTCTGGAATTCCCATTCTTTTCAATGTTATCCATAATTTGTTGTTATGATCCACACAGTCAAATGTTTTTGCATAGTCAAAAAACACAAGTAAACAGCTTGCTGGTATTCAAATGCAAAACAAATTTCTGGTATTTCTGGTACAGCTGGAATGCTCCTTAGAAGTGAGAATGGCCAGGTTTCTTCTCACCTACCTTGGTCATGTTGTCTGAATGGACCTTTCCCTAGAGAAGGATGTCATGTTGGTAAGGTGGAGGGTCAGCAACAAAGAGGAAGACCCTCAACAAGATGGACCGACACAGTGACTGCAATGATAGGCTCAAGCATAGCAAGCATTGTGAGGATGTGTGTAAGGTCACTATAAGTTGGAGCTGACTAGATAGCACCTAACAACAACAACGAAAACAGTGATCCTTGGAAGGAAGGTTGGGAAATCTGCTTCTGTAGTGATACTGTCTCGGAAACCTAAGGAAATATCGCTATGAGTTGGATCTGACTCTGGCTTGACTATATATATATACATA
>NW_006922212.1:1167166-1168813 GCF_000298275.1 Orycteropus afer afer
ATATACATACACACACACACACACATATATGGCAATATTTCAAAAAATGAAAGTGATAGAAGTGGAAGAAAACAATTCTGTGAGAAAAGGGGGTGGGGGAACAGAAAAGAAATGAAGGCAGGAAACCACTAACCAGCTTTTTGAGAAGAATCTTGCCTTTCAGCTTATAGAATTTAGACCCAATTAATGAGCCCTCCTCATTAACACCCCACCCCACTCCAGAAAAAGAGAGGTTGATTTCCATCACTGACATATGAGATAATATTGTACAGCAATATCTATATCTATCTACTACCTACCTACCTATCTATCTATCTATCTATCTATAATCTGTTAAAGCCTTTTTATTAAACAAATTTATTATGACTTGTCATAGCAAGAGATTTTTTTTTTTTTTTTTGGGAAAAAAACATTAAAAGTGTGTAAGTGATTAGTAGGGTAGTAGGGGCTGGAGTTTCTGTGATGGAAAATTATCTGTGATCAAAGGTAATCGTTGCACAGCTTATTCATGTAATTGATGTCAAAAAGTTTTACAACTGTAAAACAGTGAGTTAGCAAATGTTGCATTCTGCATATATTTTGACTATAGAGCCAATATTTTTATAGCAACAAAGCAAAAGAGAACCTGCTGAGGCTGCTTATGTACAACCAAATACCTCATGGGCTACGACTCTTTGGTTAGAAGTTTAGGGTCATGGTTAGATGGGACATCCCAGTTAATTGGCCTACTAATATGTTTAGTGCTTATTTCCTACCCTAGCCCATTGCATAGTTTCTCAAGCCTTCAAAGCTTGCAAGCAACCAACCGAGATACAATTTTCTTCTATTTGCCTGGAGAAACAGAAGAAGAAAGAGAATCAAGAGTAGGAGAAGGAAGTAGAATATGTAGCTAATTAGCTCCATGAGAACTTCCTCCTTTGTCATGACACTAGAAGAACTCAATGGTGGATAGGTACCATTACTGAACTTTGTGATCAAATAGAAGAATACTGATCAAAATGGGAAAAATGCAGAACAAAATTAAAATTCTTATTGGATCCAAAATTTCTGGAGTCATTGATGCTGGACATGACCCCTGAAACGATTGCCCTGAGATAATCTTTAACCCTTAAACAAATATTACCTCCTGAAATCTTTTTTAAATCAAATAACAGTTTAGTTAATTAGGAAAGAATATCTGCCTTGAACATTGTGCACCTTAAGGATTGTCAATATAGGATCAAATGGAGAACAGCTACTCAAAAAGTTAGCTTCCTGTCTAGGGAGCAGTGAGCTCATGTTAATGGGGAAGGGGCAATTCCAAAAAGCAGGATGGACATGGCGGCACATCTGGAGGAATGCAATCAATGTCATTGAGTTCCACATGTAGAAACTGTTGAACTGATGTATATTCTGTGTATATTTTCAACAAAAAAAAATAATTATTATTTTTGAAAAGATTGCTTAGTATATGTTAAACAGGGAGTAAAATATATGGAAGTTTAGAATCTCAAAAAGATTTTCACAAACAAAAATGAAGTGAAAGAGGTTAATTTGAGTATTCTACTAGGTTTAATCTAATAGAATTACCTGGTAATTTGGCAATTATCTGCTAAAATGCCTTCTGAATTGGCAGGCAACTAAGGGTAACCTAGGAAGTTATTCTGG
>NW_006922212.1:1169293-1170979 GCF_000298275.1 Orycteropus afer afer
ATTTACAGCCTTGGAAACCCCTGGGGCAGCTCTACTCTGCTCTATAAGGTTTTTATGAGTCAGAATCAAATATATGGCAATGGATAGGCAGCAACTGAGAAATAAGTTTAAAGTATATATCTGGAATTAAACAAAGGCTTGAACTAGTTGATTAACCAGGATATCAATGTAACCAACTTAGTGCAAATGACATCCTGTCTACATGGCAAGCATGAACTCCTTTCCCCCCACCTCCCATCAGACATAAACACCCATCTCCCAGTGAAACAACAAGTGCTCACTCTTGGCCATTACTGGCAAATTATTCAGCAACCAAACTGAATGCCAGGAATATTAGCTCCTACCATTTAGAAGTTTTATTCACAGAAATCAATGGACAGGCGTCACTTCTTGATCTCACTGTATCCTGCTCAACAGGGCTGAAGTATCTTTGAAGGAGTGAGAAAAATGATTGGGCTTCCCACGCTTTGTCTCAGTCTCTGAGTCTTTATTTCCATGTGGCATTAATTTACCACTTCCTTTTATGTGTACTTAACATTCTGACAAATTGCCTAAGAAATTTGCATGCTAACAACCTGCAAGAAGGCAGAATGATGCACCGATATTGTTCAGGGATGTGGTCCCTACGATACTGGACTCAGATTTTTAGGTTCTTTTGCTCTCTCTGCAGATCCTTTGTATAAAGTAATCTGATTCATATATTTAGTTTTCTTTCTATAAATTACTCATGTATTTGCCATATAATTATTTAACTTTATTGATAATCAATGGAAAATAAGCTAGAAAGCCAGAACTTCTATTTAGTTGGAAGTGGTCGCTTCTGTGATTATTTTTAGTTATCCTCTCTCTACACCCTGTCACCATTTATTTGTCGCAGCTGGACCTGGTCTATAAATAGCTCTGTGAGATGATGGACAGTTTTCAAGGCTGCTTGGCAAGGAATCAATATGTGGCAGAGGAGACCGTATGAATCAATTACATCATCCCTGGCAGGGTTACCATGGAAGCTCTAGCTTCCCATTGCACTTTGCATCTCCTGCCTGGGTAGTATTCTCTGTGTATCTTTACTTAGAATGGATGCAATTTATTTAGTAATGGAAGGCTTACTTGAGTGAGTTCTGTGAAGGTGTCAGACAGAATTCAACCAGTCATGCATATTCAGAGAAGACTAATGTGAAAATGCAAATGCTATTTCTAATTTAATTTGTTACCAAAAAAAAAAAAAAAAATCTCTTCTATCTTGGAAGTAAACGTCATTTGATTGTAAAGAAATTATGTTTGATATTCCACTTTTACCAAGACACAGAATAAATAGTAGTTCTTAAAATAGCCTCTTCTTTTGTAGATGTAATAACCTGCTATATGTGTTTGTCAATTACTCTTAGACACTACCTCAGCATTAATACTTCCTAGAACAATTTCCTAGGAAGAAAAGCCTAGTGATCCACTTCTGAAAATCAGCCAGTGAAACTCTATGGATCACAATGATCTGATCTCCCTCTGATCTTGGGGATGAAGCAGGACCTGGCAGTGCTTTGTTATGTTATCTCTGTTCTGTGGCTCATGGGGTTTCCATGAGTCAGAGGGACACTCCATGGCAGCTATCAACAACAACAGAACAACTTCATGGTGAGAACAATTTATCCAGGAACAATTACTCAGTTCCCACTATGGGCTTTGTCTTTA
>NW_006922212.1:1171899-1172782 GCF_000298275.1 Orycteropus afer afer
GAGTCCAATTCAATGGCACATAACAACAGCAACAACATTAGATTGAACAGGGGTTGCAAACTAGTGCCATGAAACAAAATGGTATAAATTGTTGAACAGAAACTACTTTGCCCTGTAAACTTTTACCCAAACTACAATAAAGTGTTCAGAAAGAAAAAAAATAATAATAATGAATTTGGGAAACAGGCAAAAAGGCTATTCTAACAGTGTTTCATGGTACAGGTATGCACAGAGTTTAACTAAATAGAGGAAAGAACCCAAACTTGTCAAGATGTGGAGGATGTGCCTATTTATGTCACACTGTCTCAACGAGGAGGGTGTGCATAGATGAAAGGATAGGCAGTGCCTGGTTAACTAGGTAAAATGAGGAAGGACAAATGAGCAGGAGAAGTATATGAAAAGACATGAATTAACAAAGACTACCAAAAACAAACAAACAAACAAACTCACTGCCATCAAGTTGATTCCGACCCATAGTGATCCCCTTTGGGTTTCCATGGCAGTAAATCTTTAAGATGGTATATTGCCCAGTCTTCCTTCCACGGAGTGGCTGTTGGGTTTGAACTTCCAACCTTCTGGTTAGCAGTCAAATGCCTTAGACACTACACTACCAGAGGTAGGATGTATTTAATAGACAACAAATAGTCTACAGAGCTGGAAAGATACTTTGTAGGCTAATCCTGGGCCCAAAGCTGGCATCCAGACCATGAAAGAACTCATTTGCTATCTTAAGACTCTGAGTGTTGTCTTAAAGTTGGTAGCTGGGAACCATTTCTACTTTATGGAAAAAATAACATGTTGCAATGTGGAGAAGGTTATACTGTATTGCCTTAGTTAGCTAGTGCTGCTATAACAGAAATATCATAAGTGAATAGCTAAAAAA
>NW_006922212.1:1173741-1175950 GCF_000298275.1 Orycteropus afer afer
GTGACCAGCACCTCCCTGTGCCCTCCTTACCTATGCCCTCTGTCTGTTCAGCTTTCCCTCCATGTGAATGTTGCCTTTCTGGTGCCCCGTGGCCAATTGCTCCAAGGGGTGTATCTCCCTAGAGTAAGGTGGGTGTATCGCCCTGGGGGGGGGGTAGTGTCCCACATGTAAGTCTTTCTACTGTTGGGCTGAGAGCCAGTCCTTGGCAGTGAGTCCAATCCTAGGCCCAAAGGGTACCCCAGGGCCATTGTCTTTGGGGTTCCACCAGACTCTATCTGACCAGTAATTCTGGTCATTTTTGTGTTTTTGAATTTTCTTCCACGTTTTTCCTCCCTCTCTATCTTGGATCTCCAGTTTTGATCCCTTCCAAAGTGGTTGACATTGGTAGGCAAGCTACATCTAGTTCTTCTGGTCTCGGGTCCATCTTTTTCTTGGACTAATTGTTCCAGATGCTTTGATTTTCTTCAGTCTTCTTTGCTTCAGATGAGAGAAGACCAATAATTGCATCTTAGATGGCTGCTCAAAAGCTTTTAGGACCCCAGTAGCTACTCACCAAAGTAGGTTGTGGAACAAGATTTTTATGTACTATGTTGTGCCAACTGAGCTTGGTGTTCCCAGTGTTCCCCTCAGGCCTGAGTCACCAGGCCTGATGATTCTCTCTCTCAAGGTGTTTGGTTGTCTCTGAAAGGTTACTTTAACTCTGTCTTCTGTTGCTTCTGTAATGAGTATGGCTAATTTTGTATCACTTGCATCTGTGTAAGATTATCTTCAGCTAAATCTATCCTTGGTCTAGGGTACATTCCTGTTCGCTGACCCCCACCTGATCTTCTCAGTTGTCTATGCATTTATCTGGAGCCTAGAGCTCTGGTGGTGTAATGCCTAAGGCATTTGACTGCTAACCAGAAGGCTGGCAGTTCAAACCCACCAGCCACTCCTCAGAAGGAAGATTGGTCAATCTACTTCCGTAGAGATACAATGTCAGAAACTCAAAGAGGGGTCACTATAGGTCAGATCCAACTCAACGGCAGTAAGTTTGTTTTTTGTTTTTGGTGTGGTGTTTGGTGTTAGTGGTAATGCAGTATTGTACATATACTAGTATTTGTTGTCTGTATCTTATGTATACGTTTCAATGTCCTTCCTTTCCCCATGACATCATGCTGGTCACAGACTCTTTCCATACCATCCCTCCCCTTACCCCCAACATATGACCCCCAACTAGTCAGAAAATTTCCCCCCCTTTACCTCCCATTCCTGGTAACCTACAAAGTGAGTTCCTTTCCCTAAGTAAACCCTTCCTTGACTTTTTACAATAATGGGCTCATACCATGTTTGTCCTTCTATGATTGATTTATTTTACTCAGCATAATGTCCTCCAAATTCATCCTTGTCATGAGATGATTCATGAATTCTTCATTATTCTTTAATGTATCACAGTATTCCATTGTATGAATGTACCATAATTTTGTTATCCATTTATCTGTTGATGGGCATTTAGGTTGTTTCTATCTCTTTGCTATAGTGAATTGTGCTCCAATGAGTGTGCATGTCTGTTCATGTCCTATTTCTCACATCTTTAGGATATATTCCTAGTTATGAAATTGCTGGATAAAATGGTATTTCTATTTTCATTCTTTTTTTTTTTAAGGAAATGGTATATCATTTTTCACAGTGGTTGTACCATTGTGAAGTCCCACCAGTGTTTGAGGGTTCCAATCTCTTCTGAATCTTGCCAGAATTTGTTGTTTTCTGTCTTGTTGAACTTTGCTATTTTTGCTGGGATGAGATGATATCTGATTGTTGTTTTGATTTATTTATATCTCTGTAAGTGCTAATGATCATGAGCATTTCCTCATGTATTCATTGACCTGCCATTATATCATCTTTAGTGAAGTGTCTGTTCATGTCCCTTGCCCATCTTTGAATTGGATTGTTTGTCTTTTTGGTGTCTAGGTGTTGAAGTTTTCTGTAAATTTTGGTGATAAGTCCTTTGTCAGATAGTCATAGGCAAATATTTTCTCCCAATCTGTAGGTTCTCTTTTTACCCTTTTGGAGAAATCTTTCAATGCACATAGAAAATTAATTTTTAAAAGATCCCAGTCATCTCTGGGACCTTAAAAGCTATGAAGCTGCCATCTAGATGCAACAACGGGTCTCTCCTCGTCAAGAAGAAAGAAGAAAACCAAAATTAATGGAAACAATCAGTCCTAGC
>NW_006922212.1:1176709-1177842 GCF_000298275.1 Orycteropus afer afer
TGTATATGGGTTGAGATGTAGATCTTTTTTCATTTTTCTACAAGTGGATATCCAGTTTTGCCAGCATAATTTGTTAAGAAGGCTATCTCTCCCCCTTTTAATGGGTTTTGGTTCTTTGTCAAAGATCAGCTGTCCAAAGCTGGATGGTTCTATTTCACATTTTTTATTTTGTTTCATTGGTCCATTTGTCTATCATTGTACCAATACCATGCTGTTTTAACTACTGTGGCTGTACAGTGGGTTTTGAGATCAGGAGTGTGAGACCTCCCACTTTGTTTTTCTTCTTCAGCAGTGCTTTGCTTATCTGAGGTCTCTTTCCTTTCCATATGAAATTAATAATTGGTTTTTCCATATCCTTCAAAAATGTTGATGGTATCTAGATCAGGATTGTGTTGAATGTCTAGATTGCTTTGGAGAATATTGATATTTTCATAACATTCTGTCTTCCTATCCATGAACAAGGCAGCTTCTTCCATTTGTGTAGCTCCCTTGCAGTTTCTTGTAATAGTGTTTTGTGGTTTTCTTTATATAGGTCTTTTGTGTCTCTGGGAGCTCTGGTGGTATAGTGCCTAAGGTATTTGACTGTTAACCAGAAAGCTGGAAATTCAAACCCACCAGCCACTCTTCGGAAGGAATATTGGTCAATCTACTTCCATAGAGATACCTCCTCAGAAAGCCAAGGAGGGGTAATTATGAGTTGATTTGACTTGACAACAGTGAATTTGATTTTATTTTCTTTGTGTCTCTGTTAAGATAATTTCCTAAATATTTTATCTTTTTTAGTAGCTTTTGTAAATGGTATTGTTTTCTTTATTTCCTTTTCAGTGGCCTCTTTGTTGATGTAGAGGATTCCAAATGATATTGCATGTTAACCTTGTATCCTGCCATTTTGCTGAACCTCTCTATTAGTTCCAGTAATTTTTTTTTTTTTTTTCCTGAATGTCTTCGGTTTTCTATGTATACGATCATTTCATCCTCAAATAGAGATAGATTTACTTCCTCATTGCCAATTTGGATGCCTTTTCTTTTTTCCTGCTTTATTGCCCTAGCCAGGACTTCCAATACAATGTTAAATAGAAGTGGTGATAGAGGGCATCCTTGTCTGGTTCCTGTTCACAACGGGAAATGCTTTG
>NW_006922212.1:1178692-1179959 GCF_000298275.1 Orycteropus afer afer
TTTTTTTTTATTATTTTCTTTATAGTTTTGTTTTTGTTTGTTTTCTGTTTTGGTTATTTCTGCTCCGATCTTTATTATTTCCTTACTCTGGATACTGTAGGTTTCTTTTGTTGCTCTTTTTCTAATTTTTGGAGTTGTTGAGTTAGAGTATTGATTTTGTTTCTTTTCTCTTTTTTGATATGTACATTTATTGCTATAAGTTGACCTCTGAATATTGCTTTTGCTGTGTACCATAGGTTTTGGTAAGATGTCCTTGTTTGTTTCTAGGAATTTTTTTATTTCACATTTTATTTTTTCTGTTATCCAGTAGTTTTTTGAGCAGTGTATCATTCAGTTTCCACATATTTGATATTTTTTCCTTGACTTTCCTATTATTGATTTCTAACTTTATACCATTGTGGTCTGAGAAGGTATTTTGTGGTATTTCAGTGTTTTTAAATTTATTGAGGCTTTTGTTGTGTCCTAATATATGGTCTATTCTGGATAATGATCCATGTGCACTGGAGAAGAATGTGTATTGTGCTTTTGTTGCGTGGTGTGCTCTGTGTATGTCTATGAGGTCAAGTTGGTTGAGAGTATTGTTGAGTTCATCTGTGTCTTTGTTGAGTTTTTTTTTTTCTAGTTGTTCTGTCCCTCCTTGAAAGTGGTATGTTAAAGTCTCCTACTACTATTGTAGAGTTGTCTATTTTTCCTTTCAATTCAGTTAATATTTGTCTCACGTATTTTGGGCACTTTCATTGGGGGCATAGATATCAATTATGATGATGTCTTCTTGGTCAATTGATCCTTTTAGAATCATATATCCTTTTTGTCCCTTATGCTGTTTTTCACCTTGAACTCTATTTTATCAGTAATTAATATTGCCATTCTTGCTCTTTTTTGGTTGCCATTAGCTTGGTATATATATTTTTCTACCCCTTAATTTTTAATTTGTTTTTATCTTTGTGTTCTAAGGTAGGTCTCTTATAGGCAATATATCAATGTGTCTTCTTTTCTTATCCAATCTGCCACTCTTTTTCTCTTGACTGGTGCATTTAGTCCATTCACACTGAATGTAATTAATGATAGGTATGAATTATTGCTGTCATTTTGTTGTGTTTTTTGCTGTGCTGTTGGTGATTTCCTTGTTTCAAATATTTTTTCTGTGCTGAGCTCATTTTGTTATCAAGTGTTTCTTCTCTTCTCCTCATTATTGTTGGTTTTGTGGTTACTAAGCCCATAAGTTTTTCTTCTTTCTGGATTTGCTTAGGGAGATTGTTAATTTTCT
>NW_006922212.1:1185264-1189636 GCF_000298275.1 Orycteropus afer afer
CAGCTCTGTATGTCTCCTTTTTTGGTATTTTCACGCAAATTCTTCTGCTAGTCGGGGTTTCGTCCACTTCTATATCCCTCCCTTCAAGGCTCAGGGGTCCAGGATTATCTTCTGTGTCTGTGTTGATTGGTTTCCATTTTCTTTGTTGAAGAGGGTTTGTGCAGTATTTCTGCCTAGTCCACCATCTTGCCAGAACTCCGAGACATTTTCTTAAGATAAATTTCTCTTTCTTTCTCTGTCTATAAGCTTTACTGGTTTTGTTTCTATAGAGAACCCAGCCTAACACAGTCTTAATCACATCAATGTTCAAAATCTTCCCTGTTTTAACTTTTCCCAGGGGGTGGGGTGTGGTCCATGATATCCTCATGCAAACTCCATTCTTTAATGATCTTCAGCAAAATTTTATTTGTCTATGATAGTAATGATGTTTTCAATAATTTCTGCATTCTGATGGATCACCTTTCTTTGGAATGGGCACAAGTATGGAGCTCTTCCAGTTAGCGACAAGATAGCTATTTTCTGTTTTCTTGGCATAAATGAGTAAGTGCTGCTAGCATTGCTTCCATTCTTTGAAACATCTTCATTGGTATTCTGTCAATTCCTGAAGCTTTGTTTTTTGCTAAAATTTTCAGTGAATTATGTACATTTGCCTTCAGTACATTCAGTTCTTGATCATATGCTACCACCTGAAATGGTTTAATATCAACCAATTCTTTTTCATAAAGTTCTTCTATGCCAGGAATGACAAATTGTTGGGGGAAGCATCACATTCATTATCAAAAAAGATCATCTCAAGACCAATCCTGAAGCACAACAGTCAGTGATAGGATAATATTCATATGCCTACAAGGAAGACTATATTATATGAGTATTATTAAAAATTTCACACCAGCCACTAATGCCAAAGATAAAGAAATTAAATATTTTTACCAAAATTTAAACCACAAATTGTTCGAACATGCAATCCAGATGCATTAATAATTACTGGTGATTGAAAACAACTACAGACTTTAGAATTTACAACACATATTTCTGGGAGATACAATTCAATTTAT
This sequence comes from Orycteropus afer afer, assembly GCF_000298275.1. Taxonomy (NCBI): domain Eukaryota; kingdom Metazoa; phylum Chordata; class Mammalia; order Tubulidentata; family Orycteropodidae; genus Orycteropus; species Orycteropus afer. Next base: position 1,186,320 of record NW_006922212.1, read on the forward strand.
AACATATGTTAAATAAAATTTTGAAGATGGCAAAATTTTCTAAATGTTATTATTTTTTGCTCCTTTTAATTTTAAAATAAGGAAAAATATAAGTTGTGTAATAATGATTTAGGTAAACTGTGTCTGTCTTTTTCTTTTAGTGAGAATACAGCTTTTGTCCATGCTAGCTCTGGTGATGTAGTCCCTAAGGCATTTGACTGCTAACCAGAAGGCTGGTGGTTCAAACCCACCAGCAACTCCTTGAAAGGAAGATTGGGTGATCTACTTCCGTGGAGATACTGTCTCGGAAACCCAAGGAGGAGTCAATATAAGTTGAATGGACTTGATGGCAGTGAGCTTTTTTTTTTTTTTCCCCTTAGGTAAAAGTTAGAAATTAAAAAGTTAGACTGTGATTTCTATGAGGTTAAACATCCATAGATACATTTGTTTATTTGCTACATTCTTATTGGAATTGCTCCTAGATCATTAACTTTTAAAATCTACCATTTTAATTCTTTGATGCCTGGGAAAGTCTATTTGTTTTCCTTCCATTGAGATAACTCCTATTAAATAGGTTATATCTTAGTATTTTGGGAAAAATCTTAGGTTTATAAGTCAGATGGACTTAACTATGGAATAATGTACTCAGTTCTCTTGCTATCTTTAAATACCTGAATATTTGTCTTTCAAACCAACTCCCTGCTCTACTGAGATTCTGGCTTGGTAGGTGCCTTACAGAATTTGGGTCTGTTTCACTCCCTTTCTCTATCTCTGCTCTATAGAAAAACTAAAAATCAAAATTGTTATAATTTACTATTATTATTGTTGTTAGCTGCAATCAAGTTGATTCTGACTCATGGAAGCACCATATGTACAAAGTAGAAATGCTCCAGAGGTTTTTTAAGGTTGTGACCTTTCTGAATCAGAATACCAGGCCTGTCTTCCATGGTGCCTCTGGGTAGGTTTGAACTGCCAAACTGTCAGCTAGTAGTGAGGGCTTAACTGTTTGTACCATATTTTATTAAAGTACACAACATCTGAATCTAATCATTTTACATATATTTTCTCAGTTTTTCTCCACAACCATACTGTGAGGCCATTTCCATTTCCCTCATGTTACAGATGAAGCCATGAAACTTAGAACAAAGGCATAACTGTCTCAAGATCAAGGGAACACCCACGGTGAAAAGAGGTGAACCTGGTATTTGAACCCAGGTTGTTTATTTCAAAGCCCTATTCTTATTCTAAGTGGAGAGAATTGACTTCACTGGACATTCCTGGATGTATCTGAACATGTGTATCACCCTGTTAGAATACATGATGGAGGGTTGAATAGAATATTAAAGAAAACAATAAACATAAAAAGTCACATTCTGTGGTCTTTACAACTAATGTACCTCCGGAGACATCTAATTTTGAATACTTAAGTAACCCATTTGCAAGCTGTTGGGAAATTTAATTCTGCATGAAGTTATGCACACTCCTTAAATTAACATTAAATGCTTTTTGTTCTCCATTATTTCTGAGTTCTCTACCATTTCTTTTGTGTGTATGATATTTAAAGTAACTTTTAAAAAATGAAAGTAAAATAAGTTATATTTCTTCTGGCATTTGGGCATTACACAATCCTAAGGTAAAAGTGCTTTGGGCAAGATGTTTGATCTCATTAATCAAAGGAAAACCAAATTAGTCTTCATGATATAAATAAGTCTAAGCAATGTTTTCCATAACAGCATCTACTACACATGAATAGTGAGCATGTCTGGGGCTCTTTCCCCAGGCCTATCCCCAGGCTACCCTCCATTTTCAGGAGCCAAGGCCAGTGTATGTGTGGGAATGGAATGTCTCTTTCATGTAGTTCATAGGTGTTAGGATTGAATTGTGTTCTCTAAGAAGATATGTTGAAGTCCTCACAACTACATTGGTTATTGTGTTTGAATAAATAGACTTTTTCTTTACAGTTTTTATCAGTTAAGTCATAACAGGTATAGTGTATCCTAATCCTAGTACTTTCTGAGTGGTATTTTATCAAAAAGAAGGACAGATGAGGAAACAGACCCACATATGCAGAGATGAGGGAGTATGTGAGGATCCTCTACAAACCAGGAAATGACAAGGGATGCTCATGGTTATCAGAAAGTCATAGTGACAAGGAAAGCTCTTCCTCTGAAGCCAAGACAGAGACATCATGACCTTACTAATGCCCTACAAATCAGATTTATAGCCTCCAGACAATATACCTTTTTTTTTCTTGAAAGCCAACCACTTTGGGGTATTTTATTATGGCAGCATGAGACAATTGGCAATGTCAAATGGGAATTCATGTCATCTTTCATTTTCTATAAGATACTTTTGTTATCTTTATGTCAAAAAATGCCTAAGGTATTTGACTGCTAACCAGAAGGCTGGAGGTTCAAACCCACAAGCCACTCCTCAGAAGGAAGATTTGGCAATCTACTTCTGTAGTGATACCACCTCGGAAATCCAAGGAGGGGTCGCTATGAGTCGGAACCGACTCGACGGCAGTGAGACTCTTTTGGCTTGGAACAATTGGTAAAAGTAAACTGCCTTTTTTTTTTTTTTAAATAAAGAGTTTATTGAATTGTAGTGTATATACCAGAAAATTCACTCATAGTTTCCTTACTGTTTTTGTCTTTAAGTTGTAATAACGTTTACCAATGAGGATTGGCCACGTTGTTCTGTGTTGGACAGGTCCCCTGAGGTATACTTAGTGTCTATAGCAATCCTTGTTCCTGCATTATCACATGTAATCCTCACAATAATCATGTCTGGTAGTTATATTAGTATTCCATCCTTATCACTATCATTATTTTCATTCTAAAAATGAGAAACTATAACTTGGCAAAGGTTATGTGACTTGCCCAGGGCCAGAGCCTGACTATTAGCCCCAATCTTCTGGCTTTGAATTCCTTGGTCCTCTTATGACCAGTCCTATCCCTCTGATACCAAGAGAATCTGTCTGAGGAGGGGTAATTTCCCTAGGAAAAATCCAGCGCTTGTCACCTAAGGAAAGGAAAGAGATGCTTAGAAAAGATCACCACTGGATGTGCATTAAACAGACATCTTTAGCTGCCCTAGATCATTGTATCTGCAAATTGTCTTCAACTGGCTCCTCTTCCCATCTCTAGGTTTTAAAATCTCACTGAAAAAGTCATATTCCACATCTGTGTGTCTAAGGATCTTATCATAGCCTTATTTGCCAGCAGGAAACTGCTCTTCAAGATAGTCTGTGCAATGAGCCATTTTTCCAATCCATTAAGATAAATTAATGGAGAAATCGTGTTTTCTAGTAGGCTTGCATTCATGTAAATAGAATC
>NW_006922212.1:1211733-1212960 GCF_000298275.1 Orycteropus afer afer
CAAGATGCAGGAATATTACCTGGAAAATGAGAGCCAATGTTAAGTGCTTGCTCTTGACTGTAGCTGGAATAATTTCACTGTCAAGTGACGAGTGGGCTGGGAAACAAAAGGAAAAACAAGGTCAGTTTCACCTTGAAGATGGTAGAAATTGTTGTGAATATAAGAAGAATTAAATATTTTCTAGTCTAAACTCCATTTGAATAATAGTAAAATTAATATATTAATCATATTGAAAAACCCAAGTCAATACCCGGTAGAGAAATTATAAGAGAAATGGTTGAATAAAAAAGCTGTTGACAGTTTAGTTGATGATATAAAGGTTATGTATACATCTGTAGAAATTCTTTACACAAGTAATAACAGAGTTGAAAATGAGTAAATGAGTATGTGAATGAATGAATGAATAATATGAAGACAAGAGTGACCCAAGTGGTGTCATGTCTCATGTTCCTGTCACTCCTGTTAAGAAACACATTGTGTTAAGAAACACAATCAATGCAAATAAGCTCCCAATACAAAGCCCCTTACTTTGCTGGTCTAATGGTTAAGGAGCTCTGGTAGCTTAGTGCCTAAGGCATTTGACTGCTAACCAGAAGGCTGGCTGTTCAAACCCACCAGCCACTCCTCGGAAGGAAGACTGAGCAATCAACTTCTGTAGTGATACTGCCTTGGAAACCCAAGGAGGGGTCGCTATGAGTTGGGTTCGACTCGACGGCACATAACAACAACAACAACAATAATGGTTAAGGCATTTGGCTGCCAAACAAAAGCCAATGGTTTGAAGCCCCCAGCTTCTCCAAGGAAGAAAGATGAGGCAGTCTGCTTCCATAAAGATTTACAGCCTTGGAAACTCAAGGGAAGTTGCTATGAGTCAGAATCAACTCAATGGCAATGAGGTTTTTATTTTTGGATAGAAAATGTTAACCCATAACAGTCAGGGATATTTTGCAGCTTGTCAGCGCTGTGTTTACCTTGTTTGATCTGCATAGTCAAATCCTCTGAGTGAAGCAGGGCTGCTCTCACTACATTTATATTAAGGAATAAAAGAAGGTTCAGAGGCTTGCTTTGACTGAGCAAACCTAAGCATGAGCTTTAACTAACAAGTGACAGAGATAGGATCTGAATAGAAGCCTTTAGGATCTATCAGCTGCTATTTGACAGCAGAACAAAGGGAAAAATATATGCCTTATGGGGGCAGATCTGCTAACCAGAAGGCTGGCATTTCAA
>NW_006922212.1:1214230-1215773 GCF_000298275.1 Orycteropus afer afer
GTATTTGACTGCAAACCTGAAGGCTGGCAGTTCAAACCCACCATCCAGTCATTTCAACTCATAGCAACCTTCTTTGTGTTTCCAAGGTGGTAGATGGTTATGGAAGTAGATTTCCCCATCTTCCTTCCAGCCTGAGTGGATTGGTCTCAATTCTTTTTTTGAATGCCTGAGGGTTGGTCTCAATTCTCCCCTTTGAAGCTATGACTCTATACTGGTGAGGTAACATTAGAAGCTTCAACTGATTCTTTTGCTAACCTCTAAATTGGGATGCCAAATTTGAATGTTTAGTCTACATCTCATATAAGCTTGTACATAGGGTTTTGTAGGCTTGCATAAAGAAAAACACACAGATAAACATGAAGAAAACAAGATCTTATAATGATAAAAACAAATAAGATAATGATAAAAAGTGATTTTAACTAATTAAGATTAGGGAACTAAGAAGTTAATTAGTCAAAATTAATTCCTGTATGAGTTAGATAAGTTATTAAGGTTAAAATGCCATCCGTTTCCCTATAAACATGAAGCACATGGTAGATTTTTCTACAGCTTAAATAAGAACATTAAATCTTGCAATGGTTCTGCAGATGACTGGTCAAGAGATGAGGGTTTTTAGATGGTATCTTGGGATTCTTGATTTGAGTGTAGTTAATCCAAAGTTTGACTCCTTCAAGCTTAACTGCAGTATGTATAGTCAGCAAGACTCAGTAGGGTTCTTTCCACTTGGGCTAGAGGGGCTGTTTTTCTAGGCTCTAAGACTAGGTCCCCAGGATGGGAAAGGTGGGCTGGAACCTTTACAAGGAACTTTGGTGCAACCAGACATATCTGTGGAAAGAAGACAGCATAGCAGGTAAGGTACACAGATTACTATAAACGCACTATTTTCCAAGGAGAGCAAGTTGGGCACCATTTGTCACCCAGAGGTTAGTCTGGAAGGGCTTCCATAGATAAGCTCAACACTAAAACTATCCCTAAGTGCTATTCTATGCTTAGGAAGATGATAGGCAAGGCTTCTACCCTAGTGAGCTTTGCTTTGGGACATATTTTTTCTAATAAGCTGGGTCCATCAGTATAAATTTCAAAGTCTACATCGCTAGTAGGAATGTTTACCAGGTCCAGTTTGCTAGAATAAACTTCTTCAATTACCTGGAGCAATCGTAGCTACTATCATCACTGGGCACTTGTGGAAGTACAGTGGTAGAGTTGAGACTGGAAGTTATAATGACCTCTGGGTTGTTTAGAAGAAAATCCTGGTATTTAGTCATGTGTCCCATAGAAAGCCAGTGGGCCCCTTTCTGCTCCATAATGACTAGCACTGAGAGAGGGACAAAGATGGTTATTGACTGTCCCAGGCTCTAAGCTTTCCAGCTTCTTTCAAAAGGAGGCCAGTGATGGCTCCTGCTCATAGGCACACTGGCCCTCGCAACACTACATTATCAATGGCTTTCAAGGAGTAGGTGACTTCTTCCTGGATGCCAAGGTTTAGGTCTTCAGAACTAACTGAACTAACAGAACTCTGGCAGCTATTCTGAGTCTCATGAAC
>NW_006922212.1:1216813-1238933 GCF_000298275.1 Orycteropus afer afer
GGAGTATCCTGGTCTAAATCAGAAAACTGCGTAAAGACTGTAATAATGTGTTCAAACAAGACTGATGGTTCTTCTGGCTTTTGCTTGACTTGTTAATATTTTCCTGTTTGGAGACCTTGTTTCAGAGTCCCTAAACTTCATAAGTTTATTTACAGACAGTCAATTTCATCTCAAAAGATATTAATGAATTTGCATATCTATAGATAATAATTAGGGAGCTCTGGTGGTGCTGTGGCTAAGGCATTGGGCTGCTAATCAAAAGGTTGGTGGGATGAAACCACTAGCCACTCCATGGGAGAAAGATGAGGGAGTCTGCTTCCATAATGATTTATAGTTTGGGAAACCAATGGGGGAACTATGGGTCAGAACTGACTTGATGGCTGTGGGTTTCTTTTGTTTTTTGGTTGGTGGTGTAGTGGTTAAGGCATTTGGCTGCTAATCAGAAGGTCAGTGGTTCAAAACCATTTGCTGCTCTGCAGAAGAAAGATGAGACAGTCTGCGTCCTTAAAGATATATAACCTCGGAAACACGATGGGAGTTGCTATGAGTAGGAATTGATGGCAGTGAGTTTGGTTTTTTGGTTTTGGAAAGTGTCACAAGTGACTCAAACCTTCAAGACATTGTGGTTCCATTCTGGTTCCAATGTTGGGACTGCTTGCTGTACTGCCAAGTGATTGTTTGCATTTCGTTGATGTAGTCTATCGGCTTCCTCTTTAGCCTTTCATTAAAATCCTGTCCTTTGGAGTTAACAGAATGTCACACAGAACCTGGCCATCTGCCCATGTAGGATGGTGCATTTTAAAGACGGATGCAAATAAATCATACATTCACCTAGGGACTTCCCAATAAGCAGACAAATTGTTTTTCCAATTAAATAGGTCAGAAGAAGTAAATGCAGTAAGAACCCAAAGCATTTGTGGTGGCTTTCCCCCAGCTGCATCCTCTGAGTTTCACATAGGAACATAGGGACATGCCTAAGTGGGTAAAGCCCTGATGATTTTTCTTGCTGCCCTTGGTCTGAAAGAGGTGTCACTCCAAATATGTGACAGTGAAAGAAACCCTGCACCAGAGGAACTTTCTGGGGTTGATGGAGGGTTTACAGAGGCCATAGATTGGGTATAAGGAAGAGGATGGGATGGTCTCACAAAATAACTTTCCTTATCGTCATCCTTTGCTGCATCATTTAAAATGGAAGGGTTAGGTTTCTTTTCTACCATGATTTTACAGTGTTGGTTCAAATATTTATTGTCATAAAGTCCTCCAAGTTTCTGCATATAATTTTTCATCCCATTTCCTTCTTTTATACACAATAAATCTAGCTGCAGAATAGTATTATAACATATGGGTCCATTTACTGGTCAAATTTCACCATCTCTTAATTTATACTTAGGTCAAGCAGTATTACAAAGAAATTTCATTTTTGACTTCTTCACGGGGTCATTTTAAAAATAGGACCAATGCTTAAGGATATACCCTAATGGGCTGAATTCTGAAGTTTGACTCTGTACACTACCTATTATTGTAAGATAACTTTTGTTATGTCAGTCTTCAAAGATTCATGGGCTAAATCTATCTAGTCTACACCTTAAACCACAATGTTGATCCTAATAGGATTTATCTCTTTCTCACTTAAGGGACTGAAGCCCCTCTTCCTGGGGTTACCAGGAAAGGTGTCTCTTTGTTCTCACTGTGAGTATTGGCTTCAGGTCTAAGACCAGCTCTGACCTCAAGGACAAAAGATTTTACCCCTGGAGGGAAAAAAAAAAAAATCCAGTGTGTAATGGGATCAGCCATCAGCTCCTGTCAGTCAGAGGCATTCCTTGGAACTGGATGAGGTGAAAAGGCAGAGCCCCTTGCTACCTAAGAGCATGGCGCTCTGGTGCTGTAGTGCCTAAGACATTTGACTGCTAAACAGAAGGCTGGTGGTTCAAACTCACCAGCCACTCCTTGGAAAGAAGGTTGGGCAATCTACTTCCGTAGTGATACTACCTCAGAAACCCAAGGAGGGGTTAACTATAAGTCGGATCCAACTTGATGGCAGTGAGTTTGGTTTTGAGTTTACCTAAAAGCATGTCTGTTTCTAGTTCGACTCTCATCAGTAGAAACCACATAGAAGTAAGGGAGGGTGAGAGCTTTATTCTTTGATGCACTAAAGGGAGTCAGAGAGGAGCTCTGCTTCAGATTCTGTCTGTCCTCTGAGTAGAGTTTGCAGTTTTTATACGTTATTGACCCAAGAAGGTAAAGTTATCACAGGTTAAGATACATATTAAACATACACAAACATTGTAAGCAGGCACAATTGCAAAAATTTACAACACATTCCCATTATCATGTAAGGTGGACTATATGAAGAAAAATGTGGCATCAGGATTAGAGGAAGAATCATTAACAACCTGAGATACGCAGATGACACAACTTTGTTTGCTGAAAGTGAGGATGACTTGAGACACTTACTGAGGAAGGTTGAAGAATACTATATTAATTACTGAGGAAGGTTGAAGAATACAGTCTGCAGTATGGATTACATATCAATATAAAGAAAACAAAAATCCTCACAACTGGACCAATGAGCAGCATCACAATAAATGAAGAGAAGATTGAGGTTGTCAAAGAATTCATGTTGCTTCATTCTTCAACCAATGCCAATGGAAGGAGCAGTCAGGACATTAGACGACATGTAGCATTGGGAAGGTCAACCGCGAAGGAACTATTTCAAGTGCTGAGGAGCAAGGATGTCTCCTTGAGGACTAAGATGTGCCTGACAGAAGCCATGATATTTCCAATTGCCTCGTATGCATTTGAGAGCTGGACAATGAATAGGGAAGACCGAAGAAGAGTTGATGCTTTTGAGTTGTGGTGCTGGCGAAGGATGCTGAAAGTACCATGGACTGCTAAAAGAAGTAACAGATCTGTCCTGGAGGAAGTGCACCTGAAATGCTCCTTGGAAGTGAGAATGGCCAGACTTCGTCTCACCTATTTTGGTCATGTTGTCAGAAGGGACCATTCCCTGGAGAAGAATGTCATGCTTGGTAGGGTGGAGGGTCAATGAAAGAGGAAGAGACCTTCATCGAGATGGATTGACACGGTGGCTGTGATGATAGGCTCAAGTATAGCAGGGATCGTGGAGCTGGTGCGGGATTGGGCAGTGTTTTGTTCTGCTGTGCATGGGGTCGCTCTGAGTCGGAGACGACTCGACGGCACCTGACAACAACATAACAACATGTTTCATTATCATACTAACTCTCCACTCAGGAGATTTTTACCTGCTAATATAATTTTTGGGAGCTCTGGTAGCATAGTGGCTAAGACACTTGCCTGCTAACCAGACGGCTGGCGGTTCAAACCCACCAGCCACTCCTCGGAAGGAAGGTTGGGCAATCCTACTTCCGTAGTGATACTGCCTCGGAAACCCAAGGAGGGGTCGCTATGAGTCGGGGCCGACTCGACGGCACATAACAACAACAACAACAATAATATAATTTTTTACCTACTGAGCTGACCATTGCTCAAGCCATGAAAGTTAATTTATAGCAAAAACAGTAATTGCAACTTTTTAAAGAGGAACTGCAAAGAACGTCATGTTTATGAGTAATTTTGAATGCCTGGAGATAGGTCTCCAAGGGACTTCAATCCATCAAAAGCAACTTATCAAGGTTGTCCTGCTGTGCTGGGAGGATATAAAACTTCCATTGGTGACTAAGAGATTCATCATCTACACTGGTTAAAATAACTGGTTTCATAACTCTGCAATTCCCTAGCAGATTAAATTACATTTACTATTCAGATTTGGAGTGGAGGAGGACAGATTACAAAATACCTATTCCATTACTTATACTTACCAGATAAATAACTGATTTGGGAGCATGGGTAAGAAAGTATAGGAGGAAGGGATTGTGGATACATAAGAAGAAAGGAATAGAGGGTGACTCAAGTAGTCATTGGATTTAAAATTCTTAGTTAAAATGTTGATGATAACCTCGTTATCCATTTATTTTTTCTGGAGTTTCTCCAAATAATTTATTGCTGATGATAAAGTATCAACATTGGTGAATAATTAACTTTATTAATAAATCAATTAGAGCAGTTATTGCTATAACTCCATCATCCTGTCATTTTGATAAATGCTGTTGAGGGAGAGGGAAGGAGAGGGAAGGAAAGAGAGTTTGTGTGTAGCTGGCTGGGGATTGCACATAAGCCTGGTTTACCCACGAGAGTGTTTCCTATACTAGAAACTCTTTCATTATGTAAATGAGCCTAGAAACATAAGCCTGAGAACTGCAGCTCTAGCTCTTTAGATCAAAGTTAATATCTCTGAGAATTCCTCTCCTGTGTGCTTGCTTTCCCATGCTTTATGATCCTGGAGAGCTGATAGAATCATTTCCTATAATATCCGCTACTGCCTCTGCAATATATTGTCCTTCATTTTGAGTCTGGGGAGAAATGTGGGAAATCTGCCCTCCCACATTCCAACCTTAAGAATCCAGAGGTGCCCAGAGCTTTGGTTACTGCCCATGTTATTACTCCATAAGGTTCACAAGGTGCTGTGAGTTGTTTGTTAGTGAGACTCACCATTATTTACAAGGGCCACCAGAATCACTGCTGGGCAATTGAGTGGATTTGCTGGTTCCAGTGATTCCTCATCACAATTGTTCTACTGTTTCATTAAAAGCTTGAAAAGAAGGTGCTGAATGGTAGGTTACATGCAGTATGCTTATAGATTAGCCCTTTAAAGACAGCCCCAACCATGTCCTTGCCTAAATGCCAGCACCTCCAGCAACTCTTTATTTCAGCAGGAGGAACTGTGGCCCTTCACCTAGTGGTGAACACATTTCATACTGTGACCTAATTTACTTTTCTGTCTTCTCTATACAGTAGGCACTTAATAAGTATTTGTTGAAAGAGTAAATACATTTTGTCTTTTAAAAATGAAATAATACCCATTAAATAATGATTACATGCCCTGGTGGTACAGTGGTTAAGCACTCCGCTACTAACCTGAAAGGTTGGCAGTTCAAACCCATGTGCCGCTCACCAGGAGTGGCAGTCCACTTCCATAAAGATCACAGCCTAGGAGACCCTCTGAGACAGTTCTACCCTGTCCAATAGGATACCTAGGAGTTATAATAGACTCGATGGCAGTGGGTTTGAGTTTTCTTATTTTTTAATATTGAATGTGTGCTTATCATATGGTAGGCAGTTTCTCCTAGATTCTCCATTTTTTTCCTGGACACTTGAAATACTCTGTGAGTCATGTACTAGTATTATTCACAATTTACACTTAAAGAACACTTAGTGACTCAACCAATGTAATTTATTGAGTTACTCAGTGGCAAAACCAAGGTTCTGACTTGGGCAAACTAGCTCTGGAGTACAGCCGTATACTTACTCTCCTGAGACTTGATTCATTGCTTCATTCCCAACCCAGAGCCTTTGTTGAAGCCATTTATTTAGACAGAGACACCCTTGTCATGTTTTCCCACATGGCCAGCATCACACCAACCACAACCCCACTCCACCTTGGAGACCTCCTGGATCTTCCAACCACAGCTAACTCCTCCAGCCCACCCCCGCCTCACAGCACTCACTTTGAACACCAATTCTTTTGACTTCTACCATATGCCAGATGGTAAAAGCTGCAGGATTGTTCATTGGTGGTTTTTTATTTGTTTGTTTAAACTTCATAAATGTATAATGAATACATAAAAAAAACTACATAGCAGTACTGAAATATCCCAGAACTATCCATTTTGGCAGAAGCTCTGGTGGCATAGTGCCTAAGGCATTTGACTGCTAACCAGAAGTCTGACAGTTCAAACCCACCAGCCACTCCTTGGAAGGAAGATTGGGCAATCTACTTCCATAGTGATACTGCCTCAGAAACCCAAGAAGGCGTCGCTATGAGTTGCATCCGACTAGATGGCAATGAGTTTGGTTTTTGGTTTATACATTTTGGCTCCTTGTTTACAAATACTTTGATGCTCCTCTCCAGACCAAACCAAACTCACTGCTGTCATGTCAATTCCGACCAATAGTGACCCCTATTGGGTTTTTAATGCAGTAAATGTTTATGGAAGAAAATTGCCTAGTCTTCCTTCTGTGGCGTACCTGGCGGGTTTGAACTGCCAACCTTCTGGTTAGCAGTCAAATGCCTTAGGCATTATGCCACCAGAGCTCCTTGCTCTTCTCCAGACTTATGCTTTTCAAACAGATCTCTGCTAAAATGAATCAGTTTAATGTTGAGAAGAGGTGGCTATGGCTGGCTGTGAGGATAGTTTGCAGGGAAGAGTATTATTTTCAGTTTGGGCTTTGCTTGCTTACTTCCAAACACAACTAACTAGGATGGAACCATAGACAGCAAGCTACATTTGGTATGCTATAAGAATGCAGGCCAGAATATCAAAGGCTTTGGTTAGGTTTTCACCCACAGAGGAGCTGTGTGCCAGCACTCTGATTTCTTTGCAATATAACCCAGCAGAGACATCTGTGTCTATTCTGTAAGCATTTGATAACTTAACTTTGGTAATAAGACTACTAAGGAAAACTGTGCTTTTCATCATTGAGGATTTTTAGTGCCTTGATAATAATGTAACTTGTAGTTTATGATTACCACATCTGCAAAGGCACACAGGTATGGTCTAGTCAGGAGAGAAGCAAATGGCCAATTTCAAACACTGCTGAACTCCTTGTAAGGATAAGACATATATGTGCATGTTTCCATGGGATTACCATCAGTCCACAGTCAGTCTCCTGGGGCAGATGACAGTCCTTTGCCTCTTTCATCTCTCTGCTTTTTTCTTTCCTGAGCCCCTTCATTTTTCATCTCACCCTCTACCTGCACATCTGTAGCACTATCCTAGAAATGGTTCTCTGAATCCCCAGGTCTGAGTGTGGCTCTGAAGCCCTGTCTTTGAGCAGTTGTGGTTTTGAGGCAGGCCAGGAATCAAGCTAGCCTGGTCAAACAGGCCCCTTACTCAATGCCCTTGAAAATTTAAGCCTACCTGCTGATCACCACATAATTCTGCCACTGGCACCAGAGAACTGATTAGTTGGCAACCAGGTGCTTGGGTGAGATAAAGAGGCCAGAAATTAAAAGACATTAAGTTTGACTCATTATAAAATACTGATAAACCTCTGGATTTTTTTTTTTTTTTTTTAATCTCTCATTAGCACCCACCAGGTGGAGAAGAGCATGTACAGGGAAGGTCAACATGACTGACAAAGTGACCTTCCCCCAGACGCAGGCGAGAACAAGAATCTCTCACTGGGGCTTGAACTGGGGTCCAGAGACATCACACATGTGTAACTTGAACCTCAGAACCTCCCCCATTTCATGAATAAAGATGATTTCTCTTTCCTGCTGAAAAACCTCTTATAAACCTTAGGAATCCCTTTGTTCAGAGAGAGACCTGAAGCTCATGTAGGTGAAAGCCCTTCTCCATCTCTCTCTCACGAACCCCTCCTCTCTCATCTGTCTTCAATGAACTTTAGTTTGTGTGGACATTTTATCTTTCTTGTTCGATTCTTTGTCATTAGAAGGCAAGGATCCCTGCTCAGGGTCTCATGCACCACAGTAACAGTTTCTTGCACTGCCCACTAGAAAGCTTTAAGCCTTTCTCATTCTACTGTGTGAATGAAACTGATTATCTCCCCTTTCCATACAATTGTTAAAGCATAATTGCAGTAGTTAAGGTTATGTTTCAACTTGGCTGGGCCTGGTTTTGAGTGGCTGGGCAGCTGGATGTAGTTATTCCCCATGATGAGACTGGAAATCAACTCCAAGGTGGAATCAATCTACTGGAGCAGTGAAGTAACTGCCTTAGGGATATGGTCTGCTTCCAATATATAAGGAGAAGTTTTGAGAAAGGTCTCTTCAGCTTTTGGCATTCTTAGACCCTGCATGTAGCTGAGTCAACAGCCAGACTTGTTTCCTGCTGATCTTGTACTGATTGCCTCTGGACTTGAATCAGTGGCTTGCTGTGTGGTTGGTAATAGTGGGACTGTGCCTTTTCACTTGTTGACCTTGGGTTTGTCATCCTCAGCAGCCAGCAGCTGCTTGATTGAAGAAAAGCCTCCAGGTCCAGTGGGCTGGGAACAAGAGGCAGAGCTGGAGCCCATGGTTGAGGAGCTTTCACCCAGCCCCTAGAGCTAGCACTTTGAACTTGGCCTTTCTAGCCTTCAAAACTGTAAGAAAATAAATCTCTGTTTGTCTAAAACCATCCACTGGTAATGTCTGTTAGAGCAGCACTAGGTAACCAAAACAGAATTTGGTACTGAGAGAGGGGGGTCCTTCTCTGACAGATATCTAAAATGTGGAAACAGCAGTGGAGTGTATCCTTGACCCAAGACACTGGCAGAGAGACAGCAGCAGCAGAGCTAAGAGACCAGCATTAGACAACAACAGGCTTACCAGCTGATGGAAAAGAAAGCTTGATACCATTGGGTAGGTGGCTTCCTGGCAGAGTGGGTTGCCTTTGGGCATAAATTGGTAGAAGAGACTGCCATGAGATGGAGTACCAGGTTCGCCAGCCCATGGAACAAGAAAGATGTGTCTTTTGTGCAGGAAGATTCCTAGTAGGGTGAGTTGCCTTCAGGCATTAATTGGCAGAAGCTGAGAGACCAAGGAAATGAGAAGCAGAGCTACCTCAGCATCAGAGGGTAGGACCGTGGCCTCTGGGGGTGGAACCACCACACTGTCCTAGCTTTCAAAGAGTTAGATCTTCACCAAATTGGTTCTGGTGTGTGGGGCTGCTGTTCGTGAGGACCACTGGGATGGGGCCATGGCTGCTGCCCAAAAGTGAGGGGGCAGGGATGCCATACCCAAGAGGCAGAGGAAAGGGGCCTCTCATTGAATCAACTTGGACCCATGGCAACTTTCTGTACAATAGAACAAAAACATCGCACTGTCCTCACAATCACCAATATGTTGGAGTCCATCATTGAGGTTCTTGTGCCAATCCATATCACTGAGGGTCTCCCTGGCCTTCACTGGCCCACTACTTCACCAAACATCTCTAGCACTTTATGACAGGTCCCAACCAAGTGAATAGGACCGTGTTCTGTTGTGATCCATAAGGTTTTCAGTGGCTAATTTTCAGAAGGAGATTTGTTCATAGTCTGTCTTAGGAATCCTGATGAAACCTTTCCACCATTGCTGACCTTGCTGACATTTGCAATACCAGTGGCATAACTTCCAACATTATAGCAACACACAAAGCCACGACTGTATTACAAAATGACAATGGGTGGTTGTGATAGTTAATGTTGTGTGTCAGCTTGGCTGGGCCTGGTTGAGTGGCTGGGCAACTGGTGGTAGTTATTCCCCATGATGATACTGGCAATTAACTCCATGGTGGGATCTATCACAAGCAGCTGAGTAGATGCTTTAGGAATGAACTCTGCTTCTCATACATAAGAAACAGCTTTGGGAATGGTCTCTAGCATACGGCACGCTGGAACACTGCATTTAGCTGTGTTGTTGTTCAGCAGCCTGCCATGCTCTGCTGACCTTGGACTTACAATGGACTTGAATTAATCGCCTGCTGGATGGCTTGGTAACGTTGAGACTGTGACTTTTTACTTGTCAACCTTGGACTTGTCAGTCTCAGTAGCCAATAGCTGTCTGAGTAAAAAAAAAAAAAAAAAAAAAAGCCTCTAGCTTCACTAGGCTGAGAGCAGGAGGCAGATCTGAAGCCCAAGGTTGAGGGGCTTTCACCCAGCCCCTACAGCCTGGCACTTTGAACTCGAACTTTAAGCCTGCAAATTGTAATAATAAACTCCTGTTTGTTAAAGCCATCCCATTTGTGGTATATTTTCTGTTAGAGCAGTACTAGGTAACTGAAACTGTGGTGATCTCTTGCTCAACTCCAATGTAAAAATAACTATGTTTATCAGTCTCCCTTGCCAATAGTCTTCTGGCTAAGTTCAGCCTGTGGAATGTACTGGAGGGCGGTTGGTGGGAGGAAAGGAGTAAACAGGGTATCCCCCTACGTCTAATTAGTAGCATTTCTAGAAGTGATGTCTCCTCTGTGACTTCAGCGCCTGCCAATCAGTCCATCAGCTTCCATCAGGTGGCCCTGGATCTTGGGCTCTTACAATGCTGCTTACTCCTTTTTTCCTTCCAGCCATAGGAGAGAGCATGACTTCTTGTATCTCTCTATTGCTATCCTCTGGGTACACTTACTGTACACTATTTGGCTTCTAAACATTAACATTACCTGAGTAATAAATTCTCTATATCAAATCTCTTCTGTCTTAAATACTTAACATGGTTTCTATTTTCTTTACTGATTTCTGTCTGACTCACTTGTCCTAGGTCACCCACATAGAAAATCGTAAATCTGGAATTCTAATCCATGTGTCTCTAACGTCAAATCAGTGTTCGTAACCACTATACTTATATATGGGAGCTCTGGTAGCGTAGTGTCTAAGGCACTTGATTGCTAACCAAAAGGCTGGCGATTCAAACCCACCAGCCACTCCTCATAAGGAAGATGGGGCAACCTATTTCCATAGTGACACTGCCTTGGAAACTCAAGGAGGGGTCACTATGAGTCGGGTCCAACTTGATGGCACATAACAACAATGACAGCAACAAACTTATATACTGGAACTTAAATAATGAAAGTAATATTTAGTATAATGTGTAGGTGTATGAATTTTTTTTGTTATATATGAGGTTTGATTGTAGCTAAAACCATGAGGTACACTGTTGAGTAGTCTTTTGCATCAATCCACAGTTGCTTTCTTAAATTGTGTGGGCTAACGTTTTGCTACTCAAAATAGGGTCTGGATTTCAGCAGTATCTAAATCAATGGGGATCTTTTTCAGAAATACAGAATCCAGGTTTCATCAAAGTCTGTGTTTTGATAAGATCTCTTGGTAATATTTATACACAATAAAGTTTGAAGAGCAGTGTACTAAGGAAATCGATTTGTGTAATGAGTAAAGCAAAGGAATTTAAAAGACAACACCATAAAAAAGTTGTTTGTGATTCTTTGTTTTTCAAAATGTAACAGTACTGTATCTTCAGTTTTGTCTAGTGTCGAAAAAGTTTTCCAAACTCTGTGGGTATCACTTCAGAGTGTACTTCCTCATAAAAACAATGTTGTAAATCTTGGCTAGGTTTCTAGACTAGCGCATTGAAACTTAGGTTAAATTACAAAGTAGGAGAAAAGTCTCTTTTCTGGAAAACAAGACTGTGCCTTTTTCTAGACTTTTTTTTTTTTTTAAATATACTCAGAGTTTGACATGGGCATCATGCCACTCCAGCCCAGAGTACCTTTCTCCCCCTTGGTAGTTCAGCCAAGTATTTGGCCATGGGAGACCCTTACTCAGGCCCACCCTGTCCCCATCATGCTCCAAAGTGAGCCAGCCCCATGCTGTCTGAAGCAAACCCTCCATTCCTCAGCACAGGTCATGTTCAGGTGGAGTTATTATGAAAGTAATGGACTTTAATTCACATTAATGAGTGAATAACTAGTCATATAATTTTCCTCAGAAGAATTCTTGTATTTATAATGGAAGAGTTGTCGGCACAATCAAATCTCTAATTTGTGTAGTTGCACCTAGTGTAACAAAGGGGGTGGGGAGCTGCGTGCCACCGTGGAGGTGCCAGGTGAGGAGGCCAGCCTTCCTCAGGAGCACACCTTGTGATCAGCCCCCTTCAGTCGGCAGACTGCCACTGCTGCTTCTCCTTCAACAGCTCCCACACTGTCCTTTTCTTTTCCTTTGAATAGTAGTCCTAGTGGGCAAGGACAAATATTCTCTGCTTGAATATGTAGTTTGCTTAAAAACCCAAATTACCCGGGATGCACAAGTTGTTTGTTTCCCTGTTAAGTTAGTCGTCTAGTGCTACATATAAATTTACCCCAAACCAGGTGGCTTAAACACATATTTATTATTATTGTTCTTGTTGTTAGGTGCTGTCCAGTCAGTTAGGATTCATAGAGACCCTGTGTACAACAGAACACAACACTGTCTAGTTGTATGTTTGAGCCTATTGTTCCAGCCACTGTGTCAATTCATCGTGTTGAGGGTTTTCCTCGTTTTCATTGACTGTCTCCTTTACCCAGTATGATGTCCTCCCCCAGGCACTTGTCCTTCCCGCTAACATGTCCAAAGTACATGATTTGAAGTCTCACCATCCTTACTTCTAAGGAGGATTCTGGCTGTACTTCTTTCATGACAAGTTGGTTCATTTATCTGACAGTCCATGGTGGTGCAGTGGTTAAACATTCAGCTGCTAACTGAAAGGTCAATGGGTCAAAGCTACTAGTCGCTCTGAGGAAGAAAGATGTGGCAGTCTGCTTTTGTAAAGATTGCAGCATTGGAAACCCTATGGACCTGACCTACTGCATATTTATTACCTCACATTTATTTAGACTGGGAATCTGGAGGCAGCTTTGCTCACTGGTTCGGGCTCAGTTTCTCATGTGATTGCAGTGAAGTTATTGGCCACATGGGCAGTCATCTCAAGGCTCAGCTGTGGGAGCATTAACTTCTCAAGTCCACCCATGAAGTTGCTGGCAGGCCTCTGTTCCTCACCGTGTGGAGCTCTCTGTAGAGCAACTGAGTGTCCTTGCACAGGAGCATGGTCATCT
Source organism: Orycteropus afer afer (assembly GCF_000298275.1). NCBI lineage: Eukaryota > Metazoa > Chordata > Mammalia > Tubulidentata > Orycteropodidae > Orycteropus > Orycteropus afer. The sequence continues at coordinate 1,229,413 of NW_006922212.1, forward strand.
GGCTTCTCCCAGAGCTCACATTCAAGAGGGAAAAGACATGAGAGAGTACACCAAGATGAAAGCTACAGTCTTTTTATAATGAACTCTCAGAAGTGACATACCATAAATTCTTTCATACTTTAATTACTGGAGGCAAGTCACTGAGTGCAGCCCACATCTAAGGTGAGGGAAATTAAGCTCCACCTCTTCAGGGGAAGAGTATCAAAACTTTCGTGAACATATCTTTAACCACCACATCTACATAATAAGTAGGTGCAGTGAACGTCAAAACTTGTGATGATACTTGAATTATGTAGTGTCTGTGCCACTGTGTGTGTCAGTATTTGAAGAGAGCACTCAGGTAGGAGTCGGAGGATTTACTTTTAGTCCTACATGTGTGTCTATGATACCAATATGATCTCCAGCAATACTGTGTATGGGACACCCCCTCACAGGTATTTTAAATGTTGTTGTTGTTGTTATTTGCCATTGAGTCAGACCCAACTCATAGGGACTCCTCCTTGGGTTCCTGAGGCAGTATCTCTACGGAAGTAGATTGCCCAACCTTCCTTCTGAGGAGTGGCAGGTGGGTTTGAAGCACCAGCCTTCTGGTTAGCAGTCAAGTGCCTTAGGAACTATGCTACCAGAGCTCCTATTTTAAATTATACACATTTATTATTGGAGTGCACACACAGGTTGTTCACTAAAAATATCATGATCCTCCAAAAAGAACTAGAACACATAAGACATTCCCAGAGTGTTAGCACATGGAAAGTAACTAGCAAAGAGTACATGGAGATAACCAAGAAACAATATATAGAAATCTGTCTTCACTGTTAGCAGCTTCATGGTGAGAAAGCAATGTTTACTCTCACTGGCTGGCATTTCTCTTGCCTGGCTGTGTCTCCTTGCTGCTACTGTGGCTCTCAACCAGCAGCCTGGGGATAGTCCCAGAAATGCGTCATGAGAACTCTCCAAACAAAACTGCTAGGAGGGCAACTTCTACACAGGGTGTACCCAGGCTCAGTGGATAAGTCCCCCTTTTGCTTCAGACAGGCCCCTTTGTGCTTTAGGCAGGGTATCTGGTGCTACCCAGCCCACTTGCATCTGCTGTTAACAACCCCAAATGCATTACTGTTCTTGGCCCACTCCTCTTAGACTGTCCTGCTGCCACTTCTCTGGTCAGCAGGCTTTGGCTCATGCTTCTGCTGCTGTTTCTCCTTGGCCCAACGTTTCTGCTGCTACTGTTGCCAGTCCCATCTGATGAAATCTTCAGTCTCTCGTCCCCAAGGCTGATGTCTCCTTCCTGGAACAAGGATGAGGTGGAGGGTTTCCTCAGCACAATGCTTTAGTGTCCCCAGAGGACATGCTTAGCCCTTCTCTGAGAGGCAAATGTTCTCAGTCTGTATCCCAGGAAGTGCCAGCGAGCCTCCCTCTTCCTAGGCTTGTATTGGCCTCACCACAGGCTTCTTGAGGCTTAGTCAGCATCGGGCCCTCAGTTGATCTCTGGTCAGGCACCTGCTCCTTGGCCTTTGATGTGGTTCTACTCTCAGATGGGGAACAAAATGCCAAACTGTCCACTGCAAATTGGATTCCACACCTCGAAATTACCTGAACAATTTTGTGTGCATGTGTATGTGTGTGGGGGGATTGTTTTTATTTCCTTTTCTGAAAATCTGGAGTATTTATGCCTACTCTGCATACATATCAGGTGTTTTGTGATGCTTTAGTGAAATAATGGATCTAAAGCTTCTTTGGACATGCCAGACCAGCCTTACGGTTGGGCATAGCTAACTCTGTCTCCTTTCCTTCCTGCACAACCATTTCCTCTCTCAGGATCACAGGGACTCAGGAGGCTCCCTGTTTATTCCTTTGAGTTAGTAGATGCATCTCTTAGGCTCAACAAATGCAACTTCTCTGCTCCCCCCCTTTTTTTTCTTTTTTAAACCCTAACCTAATCTCTACAGTTTGGTTTTCAAGACCTTTTAGTTATTAGAAATCCTACTAAGGAGTGTGCGTATGGATCTAAAGCCAAATCCACAGATGGCCCAGGGCTTATTTTTTTCTTTATTCTCTGAAATCCCACAGTTCCTTTGACCTTTTATTTCCCACTGTAAACAGGCCACATGGAGCTCTTATTCTCTTTGGTGATATCATGTTCCTTTCATAGTTCAAATTAGATGGATTCTAATCATTAGGTCCTTCAAAATACCCAATCTCCCTTTGTAGGCTGGCCCTTCAGACTTGCTAGGTTCTTCAAGGAAAATGTCCACCTACTTCTGATTGACTACTTATCTGGGCCTTTGTCGGTATATCACCTCTCCAAATAAGTGTATGTTTCTTAAGTTCTTTGTCTTCTCTGCTAATCTATTGTCATAGACAGCCACACTCTTATGTGATAAAGTAGAATGGGCATGGGCAATGGGCTAAATAAGTCAGACATGTGAATCTTGGTCATTTACTGACTGTGACGTTTACTGATTTTCTTGTCCATAAGACATGATGCCAATGGGATCTATGTCTGAGGGTTGTTGTGAAAATTTAATGAGTGAAAAACAACAGGGAAAGCCCTCAGAACAGTGCCTGGAACATAACCCGACTCAGGACGATGTGTCACTTTCCTCCTTCCTATAAGTTTCAATCTCATGGAGACCTCTTGTGTCATAGGGTAGAACTAAGCTCTGTGTTTGTTTGTTTGTTTGTTTGTTTTTTTCTGTAATATTTAGAAACACAGATTACCAGGTCTTCCTTCCACGGCACCATTGGGTTGGTTCAAACCACCAACCTTTAGGTCAGGAGATGAATCCAAACTGTTGGGCCACTCAAGGTCACTATGAGTCACAATCCACTGGAAGGCAATGGGTTTATGAGTTTTCAGAGTGACAAATAGGACTCCCTGCATCAGAATTAGCAAGAGGGGCTGGTTAAAATGCAGACTTCTGGGTGCATTTGTAATAAGCTCCCTAGGTGATTCTCACGCACAATAAAGCTTGAGAATTACTACTGCTAGGGAAATGTTCTGGGCTCTTGGGTCTTGGTAAAGAGATTCATAGATAAGCTGCCTTTTCATTCTATTGGTTGAATTGTTCCAAGGACTATAAAGAATGAAGTCATCACGGTACAAACCATTTTCTTGACTGAAGAGAGATAGTATATTTAGGAGAAGGTGGTATATACCTCCCTGAAGAGCTGTCTTCCCTGATGACGTATAGGTCTATGCAGTATATGGATTTTTTTTTTCTTTCTTTCTGAACTTCCTCTAGCCTCTCTTTCCATTTCTTTTTAAAAAGAATATCTACCCAAATATTCCCTTGGCTTTTTAATACTTCTTCCACTTCCTTGCAGCTGTGACCTCACTTACACTTGAACTACAAGTACATTATGTACATTTTTATTGACTTTGGACCTGCAGAACTCTTCCTATTTAAGTCTATTTATCATAGACTTAAAAGCAGCTTCTCAACTTCTCTGTTGCCACCAGTATTATAAGAAAATGCAGACTGCTATAATTGGGTCCATTTTTCATAACCCTTCCTTTCTCTATGTACATGTTGCTGCTTCCACACAGGATAAAACAACAGCCAGCATAAGTGGAGAGCAAGAAGTGAATCTTCAGAGACAAACTCTAAGCTCAGAAAAGATAAACTTTTCAACTTGCAGCTTATGATGCTACTTATCCAGGCTTCTTAGTTCTAGGCTTAATGCACCATCACTTAGCCTACACAGCCTCTCTCTTAAGACCCTTGATGTTTAAGAAAGACTTGGATCAGGACAAGGACATTCCAGAGGAAGGAACAACAGTACAGACGCATGAATGTACAAGGATTTCTTTCTTTTTTTCCCTTCTTGCTTTTTTAATTTTTTTTTTTTCTTCAGGACACAATGTCATCAGTAAGCATAGCAGCCTGATTATATATTTTATATATGAAATTAGTAGAGTGAAAAGGGAAAGTAGAATTTTTAGTTCCTGGTATGAATATCTCCCCCCCCCCACACACACACACACACAATTATGGGGTCCATTAGGGAAGTAACAGGCTATACAGTTCAGGTTCAAGAACATGCTCAGGATATAATTCTTTGACCAGGACAGTCTCCCCTTTGCTGTGCTCTCAGACACACCTCTCTGGCCTTTGGCCTCTCAGCCTGGCCTCCGCCCTGCTGCGGCAAGTGTCACAAAGTTCTTTTAGTTCTGCTCATAGGTACACCTAGGTGCACCCCACTCTGCCAATGAGCCCTGCTGCTCTGTCTCCTGCTTCTTGGTTTGTCTGCTGCCATCTCTCAGCTGGGTGTCTCTCTCAGTTGGGCATTTCTCTTGGCTGGATGTTTTTCAGCCGGGTGTCTCTCTACCAGGTGTCTCTTCAGCCAAGGAGGTCCAGCTCAGGGATCTCGGGTCCAAGGACGCATTCCGTTTCACCTCCAGCTCTTCTCTGTTGATGGCAGTGAGATTCCCCTTTCTGCCTCTAGGAAGGCTCACTTTAAGGCTGGCAGAGTGACAAAACTATTAATTCCCAACATGAGAGTGCTACACACCTTATTTGCATGGTCCTACCTAATTATCCTGTGGGAATTACAAAGACTGGGTAGAAAAACTATCTGGTACGAATATCTTTGAATGGTTGGATACATTTGTAGTTTTACATTTATAAAGCTTTCAGGGAACAGAAAATAATGACAAGTAAATCAAAGATCATATGCAATAGTAAGCTAAATAAGGATAATGAATTTATAGTCAGAGGAAGTGCATTTTAGTTTGAACTCTAAACAGACCCACTTCTAACAAGTCAATTCTAACTCATAGTGACCCCCATTGGGTTTCCAAGGCTGTAAATTGTAGATTGCTTCACCTTTCTCCCACGGAGTAGCTGATAGGTTTGAACCACCTACCTTCTGGTTATCAGCCAAATACCTTACCCACTATGCCATCAGACCTCCTTAGTTCTAACTTTAGCAGTTAGTAACACCATGCCTTTGCATATGTTATTAAAGATTTCAGTTTCCTTAAGTGAAGAATAGTGGCAATGTTTAAACCATGGGGCTGTTTTGAGGATTAGTGAAATGATGTGAATATGGCCTTGTGAACTGTAAGGTACTATTCACTTTTTTTTTTTTTTACTATCAATTAAAATAATGCAAATCATCATACATATTTATATATAGGTTGTGAGAAGGAGCCCCTGTGGCTCAGTGGTTAAAGCACTTAGCTGTTAATCAGTTTCAGTGGTTCAAACACACCAGCCGATCTATGGGAGAAAGATGCGACAATCTGCTTCTATAAAGATTTATAGCCTTGGAAACACTATGAGAAAGTTCTACTCTGTCCTACAGGGTCACACTAAGTTAGAATTGACTCAATGACAATGGGTTTGGTTTTTGGTTTTGTAGGTGATGTGGCAGCCCTCTGCTTCTCTTCCATCCCATTCTCTCAATCTTGAGATGTAAAGTTCTTTTCTTAGTCTGCTGAGGACACAACTTCCTAGGTCTGTTTCCTCTGGTCTGTCCTTCCTCTATCCTTTACCGTCATCATTCTCACCTCCTTTTGTTCTCTCCCCTGCCAGTCTTACCTAGTTTTTATAAGGAGAAAAATCCAATTTACAAGCAAGCCTCCAACACTCCACATAGTTGTTGTTGCTGTCGTTAGGTGCTATTGAGTCATCTCCAACTCACAGCTAACCTATGTACAACAGAACGAAACACTGCCTGGTCCTCTGCCAGCCTCATACTCCTTGCTATACCTGAGTCCTTTGTTGTAGCCACCGTGTCAATCTGTCTCATTGAGGGCCTTCCCCTTTTTCACTGATGCTTCATTTTACCAAGTATGACATCCTTCTCCAGTGAATGGTCCCTTCTGACAATATGACCAAAGTAGGTGAGATGAGGTCTGGCCATTCTTGCTTCCAAGGAGCATTCTGGCTGCACTTCTTCCAGGAGAGATTTGTTCATTCTTCTGGCAGTCCATGGTACTCTCAGTATTCTTCGCCAGCACCACAGCTCAAAAGCATCATCTCTGTTTCCATCTTCCTTATTAATTGCCCAGCTGCCACATGCATATGAAACTATTGAATGTATCATAGCTTGGGTTAGGTGCACCGTAGTCTTCAAAGAGACATCTTTGCCCTTCAGCACTTTAAAGAGGTCTTTTGCTGCAGATTTGCCCAGGGCAATACATCATCTGATTTCTTGACTGCTGCTTCCATTTGTGTCAATTGTGAAAACAAGTAATGTGAAATCTTTGACAACTTCAATATTTTCTCCGTTTATTGTGACACTGCTTATTGGTCCAGTTGTGAGGATTTTTTTTTTCTTTACATTGAGATGTAATCCATACTAAAGACTGTAGTCTTAAATATTTATCTGTAAGTGCTTGAAATCATCCTTACTTTCAGCAATCAAGGTTGTGTTGTTTGCATATCACAGGTTGTCAATAAGTCTTCTTCCAATCCTGATGCCATGTTCTTCTTCATATAGTCCAGGTTCTCAGGTTATTTGCACAGCATAGGCCCATGATTTCTCTGAATCCTTGTTTATGAGTGGTGTGGGACAGGGAAGGAAAGTCGCCCTTTGTATATTAGTAAAAGGAACAAAGATAAAGGAATAAACCTGATTAATAAATACTACCAAGTGCCATCTTGTTGAGTGCACATATTCCATTCTGCACAATATTAAGTTTGAAGTGACAAGGTAGTTCACTACTGAAAGTAGGAAAAGATAAGCGGTTACAGATGAGGCCAAAAATAAAAAAAAAAACTCTCAATTTGTTGCTATTAGAACTATGGTGATAGCTGAAACCATCCGTGAAGATACACTTTCCAAAGATGGCAACTCATGGGCCAAAGAGCTGAAAGTCAAGAACTGACTTAAGAGGTGATTCATACTCCTAGGATGGTGAACTGAGAGGCACTGAAGAAGACGAGTGGACAAGTAAACAGAAGATCCAGGTTATTAAGGTTATTATAACTAAGTTGTTTCAAGAAGGAAATAATGTTCCCATGGCTTAGTCATCATTCTGGTCTTCTAGGTGCCGATATTTTGCACATCTAGGGATAAGTAAGAATTGTTAATCAAAGGAAACTGTTTTAAATGATTAATTAAGTACGATTATTAATTAATAATTCCATTTTAATTATATTTTAATTATTTTTTATTTGCCAAACTCCTTTTCATAAAGGTGTCAAAATATGTGCTTTCTTCATGTGTTTGCATAATTACCTATTAAGGTAGAGGTGGTCAATTTAGAAAAGTGTGTCACCCTAGTGATTCTTTGCTTTTGTAAAGAATAAAGTTAAAATTGCCAGTGTATCATTTATTTAGTCTTTCATCTATCGTAATCCACATATAATGTCAACAGTGCAGTGTATGGGGCTGGGCATGTTGAGGCAAACCCGATAAATCCATTTCATGCCTCTTTCTTCGAAAGCTTGACTTCCTACCAACAAACTTGTCCAATGAGTCTCAAGCAGGATTGAACACTCATCTGTGTATCGGAGGCATTGTGTGAAGCAACAAAGGCAACCATCTGATTAATGCTAAAAGTATTTTTCCGAGAGTAGAATGTTTTTCTCTTTGTGTATCATCAGGGTGTTACTGATTACAGACAGAGTTCTGAAACGTGTATACCCTTTAAATTTTCTTAGGAAATGTGTGTGGTAATGAATCTCAGGTGCAGTAACACCACAGACATACTCCTACTATATCTGTTGCCTGCAGGATGCAGTGAAGTTATTATTCTATACATATCAGTACAAACTGAAGATAATATAAATCAAGTTCTGTTCTTTCAGGTGAAACACATTTAAGTTTATATAACAGATGGCTTCAAATAGTTTCCTGAGATTAGGCTACAAGAATAATTAAAAGGAATAATCTGGTTAATAATGATAACATTTTTAAAATTTAAATGGACTTCTTTTAAATGAGAAGGAATTCATTAAAAAAAAAAAAAATCTGCCAACAGGTGATATAATAGAGTTTGGAAAGTTTTAGCAGGTCATAAATCTGTAAGACGAATTACAGTTAAAAAAAAAAAATGATTTGCATGAATTCAAAATTTTATCCACAGTTCATTGAATAAGCAAAATAAAAGGTGATTAGCATTTCCTTTTGATTCATTATTGAAGGAAATAACAAAATTAGGAAAGGATATAGCCTCTCTCTGAGCCTCAGTTTTCTCTTTATACGCAGGAATGTATGGTTGGGGTGTATGCCTTAGTGATGGCTTATTGGAGGGGATCATGTGCTATAATATTGTATGCAAGGATGAAAAATCTACAAAGAACTTGACAATTGTAGAGTAATTAGAAGATTGGTGATAATGACAATACAGCAGGAATAGGAGAAAACATAGAACATTATGGAAAATAGAAAAGGACTTTCTCTATCATCAGCCCTGTTCTTTCAAGAACGTCATGTTATGTAATACCAGAATGCATATTCCCTCAGCAATGTCCTACTGGTATACCACATTAAACATACACACAATGTAACATCTCATCTTCTTTCCTATGGCTGGTTTGCCTCTTGCTATCCCATTGCTCTTCATGGAAGCACAGATTCAGCCATAACCAAGGTGGAAATCTTAGGGGATCTTGAGCATTTTACACTTGCTTTCTAAATGTGACCTTCAATCATCATTTACTCTGTGCCATCTATCTAATTTTCCCTCCTGTTCCAGGTCTCTCCATCCCCACATCAGAACCCATATTCACATCTATCACCACATTTAGAGCCTCTGTGTGGTGCAAACACTTAATACACTTGGCTACTAACCACAATGTTGGTGCTTTGAGTCCACCTACAAACAAACATCTTTGGAAGAAAGGCCTGGCTCTTTACCTCTGAAAACTCAGCCTTTGAAAACCATATTGATCACAATTCTACTCTGACATACACAGTATTGCCATGAGTTGGATTCAACTGGATGGCAACTGATTTTGGGACCCATGTTAAGAAGTCATTGATCACCTTTCCTATTCATTCCACATATATGCTTCATAAGGAAGCCTTCTGAACAGTGCTTTGTCATGCTACCACTTAAAACTCTGATTTCTTGAAATTTGTTCTTAGTTTTCTATTCCTTAAATTGCTAGCAATTGTCATTCTATATCCTACATATGAAGTAAAGCATTCTACCAGTCATTTTGTGTAAGAAGTATATGTTAAGGTTTCTATGTTTGTTCACACCATTTTTTTTTTTTTTCAATGATCTCTCTCATTCTCATTTGAGAGCTCTGGTGGTGTAGTGGTTATGACATTTGGCTGCCAATCAAAAGATCAGTGGTTAGAACCCACCAGCTGCTCCATGGAAGAAATATGAAACAGTCTGCTTCCATAAAGATTTATAGCCTTGGAAACCCAATTGAAGAGTCACTATGAGTGGAAATTGAGTTGATGGCAGTTTGGTTTCGGTTTCATTCTTACCGAGATACATGCAACTGGATACCACTGAGCTATCATACTGCCATTTGACCATAATCAACCAGTTATATGTAGCCAACCTGTAGTAGACAAATAGCATGGTTCATCTTCCTAGCAATCTGTTCTAT
>NW_006922212.1:1239498-1240342 GCF_000298275.1 Orycteropus afer afer
TATAGTTCCACTTGGTCACACATGGGATTGCTTCGAGTTGGAAGTGACTCAACAGCAACTGGTTAGTTGATAATATCTTTCCAATGCAATCCTTTTCCTCTTATTTATAAAGTTAGTTTGTTTCATCAAGTATAACCTTATCAGTTAAAACAAAAAAAGAATCAGAGAAGGAACTTGGTAAGTGTGGCATTTGATCTAATCCATGAAGAATTAACATATCCCTGTAGGAACACATAACATTATTAATTATAGATTGATATAATTCCTTTTGGTTAAGAGGTATTGCATGTTTACTATATGCTAGGATTTTCATTCATAAGTTTTTAACTTTCAAAATAAGTCTTTAATGGTGAGATATGGCAGACACTATTGGTTGCCTATACAATTTTAATTTTGACATCTTTCTCACCAAGAGAGTTTTATTTTGGGTAGCAATGCACTCAGAAAAACATATTGAAGCAGCAAGGTGTAGCCATGAGATATATGTATAAGTCGTGTGAGTAAACATTCCCTTCTGAATAAAAACAGGAAGTCTTATAAAAAGAAACACATTGGATTCTTTCCCTTGTTTCTGCATCAAAATATGAAGCAATGACTAGTAGTATAGGAAGCCATATGTTGAAACCACAAGGACAAAGTTTGAGATCCATAATGAAAGATAGATGGAGATTGTGTCATAGATAGCATCATGGAGCCACTATACCAGCCTTGGACTGCTGCCTCAGGACTTTCTATTACATACGAAAAACAACAGTGAATTAAACTCAAGTTGGTTGATTTAGTTATTTTGCTGCAGGCAGCCAAACACAATCCTTGTACTTGAGAACTGAGCTTAAATCACTTG
>NW_006922212.1:1240857-1242163 GCF_000298275.1 Orycteropus afer afer
TTCAGGGTATCAAATTCTCATTTCTACAGTCTCCCACAATACTTGGTATTGTTAGACATTTTAATTTTTTTCAGTTTTCAATTTGATTTTTAAAAATCAAATTTAGTAAACAGTCTATTGTCATCTCCTGCATGTCTACTGTAGACACATCTCTGTGCTTTCTAAGGAAGGTAAAGTGAAATGTATTAGAGTTACACTGGAATTGGCATAATGCAATATTGAATCTTCACTCCTGCCATCTGTGGGAAGCTGGGAAAGTCACGTAGCCTTTCTGAGTCAGTGTCTTCATTATTTGTCATATGAAGGGCTAGGCAAAATAATGTTTATGCCCTTTTTGCCTCAGACCTTACTTGATTCTACAATGCAGTAAGAGAAACAGAAGGTACACAAGTAGGTTAACTCTAGAAGGAAAAAAAAAAAAAAATACAAATAAGGTATTATACTCCTATAAGGGGCAGAACCCAAATAGGCAGAGAGCAAGGAACTGGTAAGATTTCATCAGAGATTTGGATGAGCTACACTCAGGATAACACGGATGAGCTTCCAGAAACTACTGGAAGAATGGACACTCAGAAAGAGGAAAGAGGCTTGTTAGTCCCAAAGTCAGGAGAGGGAAAGGAGTAAACACAGAGAAGTGGCTGTTGCTAGAGCTTTTTTTAACATATTTAACTTTTAAAACTTTAAGTAGGAACACTCAGCTTTTACCAGATACTGAGAGTTTTCTATGTCACCCGTAACTGTAAAATTAGGTACTATTTTAAATTAGCCTAACAAAAGTTACAGATCCAAAGTATGTTCTTTCAGAATAATCCCCCTAGGAGGGCACATTCTTATTTCAGCAGTACTTCTTCTCATTTTTCATAACTCCTGTTTGAGAAGAGAGTATTAAGTTAATTTATGAGCCTCACAAGAAATTAGTTTTATAGCCTCATTTCAAAGTGAAAATGAAATGACCATCTGCCTTATTTACAATTTTGGTTCCAAATTGCTTTGGGGAGTTTAAAAAATCGAATAAAAAATTGATGAAGATTTATTACACCCTATTACAACAACAACAATAATAATAATAAATGGCTGCATCCCACCCCCATTCTAGCCTTTACTTTAGCACCTTAAGCTCTAGCAACAGCCACTTCTCTGTGTTTACTCCCTTCCCTCTCCTGACTTTGGGACTAACAAGCCTCTTTCCTCTTTCTGAGTGTCCATTCTTCCAGTAGTTTCTGGAAGCTCATCCATGTTATCCTGAGTGTAGCTCATCCAAATCTCTTTGATGAAATCTTACCAGTTCCTTGCTCTTCGCCTATTT
>NW_006922212.1:1255055-1256006 GCF_000298275.1 Orycteropus afer afer
CCCAACCTTCCTTCCGAGTTCTGGCTGGTGGGTTTGAACCGCCAGCCTTCTGGTTAGCAGTCAAGTGCCTTAGGCACTGTGCCACCAGAGCTCCCCATGTTCTTCTTTAGTAGTGCCTTATTAATCTGGAATCTCTTTCATTTATGTATAAAATTGATGATTAATTTTTCCATCTCTTTAGAGAATGATGATGGAATCTGGAATGGGACTGCATTATATCTGTAGAGTACGTTGGGTAGTGTTGACATTTTCACAATGTTAAGTTCTTCCTATCCATAATTCTGCTATGTTCTTCCATTGATATAGGTCTCTTTCAGTCCTTGTGGCACTGCTTTGCAGTTTTCTTTGTATAAGTCTCTTGTACCTCTGGTTAGATTTATTGTAAGTACTTCATCTTTGGGTGGCTATTAAAAATGGAATTGTTTTCCTGATTACCATTTTAGAGTTGAATTTGTTAGTGTAGAGGAAATTTGACGGATTTTTGTGTGTTGATCTTGTACTATACCATTTTACTGAATCCTTCTATTTTCAGTAGTTTTCTTGTTGATTCTCTATGATTTTCAATGTATAGGATCATATTACCCATAAACAGAGATAGTTTTACTTCTTCTTTGCCAAGTTGGATGTCTTTTATTTCTCTGTCTTACCTTATTGCCCTGTCTAGAACTTCCGGTACAATATTGAACAGGAGTGGAGATAAAAAGCATCCTTGTCTTGTTTACATCTGCAAAGGGAATGTTTTTAATCTCTCTCCACTGAGAATAAAGTTGACCATTGGTTTTGTGTACATGCCCTAAATTATATTGAGGAATTTCCCTTCTAGTCCTATTTTGCTGAGTTTTTCTTTTGTCAAAAATGGGTGTTGGATTTTGTCAAATGCCTCTTCTGCATCAATTGATAAGATTAGGTGGTTATTTTCCTTTGTGTTGTTTATGTGGTGGATTATTTTGT
>NW_006922212.1:1257446-1263473 GCF_000298275.1 Orycteropus afer afer
TTGAACCGCCAGCCTTCTGGTTAGCAGTCAAGTGCCTTAGGCACTATGTTATCAGAGCTCCTTTTGTTTTTCAGTAGTATTATGTTATTATTTTTTATTTCTGTTGTGACATTGCCTATTTCATTTCTAATTTGTGTTATTTACATGTTTTCCTTTTGTTAAATTTGCCAGTGCTTTGTCAATTTTATTAACTGTTGCAAAGAACTAACTTCTAATCTTGTTGATTCGTTCTATAAATTTTCTGATTTCTGTTTCATGTATTTCTGTTCAAATCTTTATTATTTCCTTTCTTCTGGTGACTATAGGCTTTCTTTGCTGTTTTCTAATTTTTGAGGATGTTGGATTAATGTGTTGATTTTGATTCTTTTTTATTTTTTTGATGTGTACTTATTGCTATAAATTGTCCTCTGGAACTGCTTTTACTGTGTCCCAAAGATTTTGATATGTTGTGTTTTCATTTTTATTTGATTCAAACAATTTTTTAATTTATTTTTTTATTTATTCTAATGAGTAGTAGTTTTTAGGCAGGATGTTATTCAGTTTCCATGTGTTTGACTTATTTTTCTCCCCTGTATCATCCTGTTGTTTATTTCCAACTTTATAGCATTGTGATCTGGTAAGATGCTTTGTAGTATTTCAATGTTTTTAATTTTATTGAGGTTTGCTTTGTCTTCTAACATATGGTCTACTTTGGAGGATGTTCCATGTCCACTGAAAAATAATGTATATTGTGCTGTTGTTGGGTGAAGTGTTTTGTATACATCTATGAGGTCTAGTTGGTTGATTGTGTTGTTTAAATCTTCTATATCTTTATTCAGCTTTTTGCTAGCTATCCTATCCTTCATCAAAAGTGGTATGTTAAAGTTTCCTACTATTATTATGTAGTTGTCTATTTTTCTATTTAATTCTGTTAATGTTTGCTTTATGTATTTTAGGGCACTTTCATTGGGTACATAGACATTATTAGCCTCTTGGTGGAGTGACCTTTTAATTATTGTATAATATCTTTCTTTGTCTCTTTCTTTGGTTTTTGCCTTAAAATCTATTTTATTGGAAATTAATAGGGGCATTCCTGCTCTCTCTCTCTCTCTCTCTTTTGATTGTCATTTGCCTGATATGCATATTTCCATCCTTTGATTTTTACCTGTTTTTTGTCTTTGTTTCTAAGGTGTGTTTTTTTGTAGACATTGTATTGGTAGATCATGTTTTCATATCCATTCTGCTACTTTCTGTCTCTTGGCTAGCAAAACCAATCCATTTACATTAATTATGTGTAATGATTACATTATGTGTAATTATCTATAAGTATAACTTTACTATTGTCATTTTGCTATGTTTATGTGTATAGGAGTATATGTTGATTATTTCTCCATTCCATATATTTTTCTGCTCTGCGTTCATTAATGTTTAGTAATTTTCTTATCATTTCCTTTGTTGTTTTCATTTTTATGTTTATTGTCTCTTATGATTTTCTTCTTTTTGCAATAAAATCTTTTAATCTTCTTTGCATCCCTGTAATTATCATCATTCCAAGTTTAAAAAGTTTGTTCTATCTTTATATTGTGTGCACTTCTCTCCATTTGCAAATTCTGTAACTACACCATTTATTCCCTCTTTTTGATTTGTATTTGCCATTATTTACAAATTCATATCTTTATTTCCCTACTTTCATTCTTGAAGGTTTATTTATTTATTTATTCTACCTTTGAGTTGATTTTTGGCTGATGTTGTATGTCTTAATCTCAGGTTATTGTCTGCTTTTGTTGATTCTCTGTCAAAAGGATTCCCTTTAGCATATTTTGTCAGTTTGGCCTGGTTTTTCACAAATTCTCCTAATTTATATTTATCTGGAAATGCCCTAATTTTCCCATCATATTTGAGGGAACATTTTGCTCAATATACAATTCTTGGTTGGCATTTCTATTCTTTCAGTGTTTTATATATGTTATCCAATTTGCTTTTTGCTGTCATGATTCCTGCCAAGAAATCAGAGCTTAGTCTTATTGATTCTCCCTTCAAAACTTTTTTGTTTTTCCTGAGCTGCTTTCAGGATTCTATGTTTGTCTTTGGTTTTGGAAAGTTTTATTATGATATGTCTTGGTGATTTTTCTTTTTGGTTCTATCTCATATGTGATTCATTGAGTTTCTTGAATGCATGTCTTCTTAACTTTCATATTAGGGTGGCTTTCTTCCAACAAATCATCTGCACTTTTCTCTGTATTTTTATTTATTTATTTATTTATTTATTTAGTCTCTTCTCATTCTTGAATTCTCATCACACATAAATTTTTCTCTTGACCATGTACCACACAATTCTTTCTTCCTCTTTTGAAGTAATGGTAGTTTCATGGACTTAAACTTTTTAAAATGTTTAGCAAAATAACCTACCCAATTCTTTTGGAGCTGTGTTTGTTTATGCCCAGTTAACTTTGAATGAAATTGCTGCATTAGCTAAATAGGATCAGAGGAGTAGTCTAGTGATAAGCAAGAAGAACCTCCAGAAAAAAAAAAAAAAAAAAAAAAGCACATTTGGAGGTCACATTTTTGATCCTGGATTCTCAGTGCAGTAAGAAAGTTTAGGAAACCTTTTTGTATCATTCTTTTTGTAACTAATGCTGGCCTTCCAGGAGTCGCATGCCCGAAATATGTCAGAAACAAGAGAGATGATCCATTGATTGTGTTTTCTGTTTTGTTTTAAATTGTTTGCTAACTAAAAGAATTAAAAACATTTTTAAAGTGGACAAATCTTCAGGGAACATATGGTTCTTGCTTTTGTTTCCCAAGCAGAGATATCGAAATGCTAAGAAGTACACCATTTCCCAAGGTCACATGAAAATCTAGGGGAGGGACAGAGAAGAACAAATGTGCTTTTTCTACCTTGTCACTGAGCCCAATGATCAATAGTTACTGGTGAGCTGGAATTCAAAGCTGGGAAGAACTGAAATGTTTATCAACTGAGGAATGGGTAAACAAAATGCAGTATATCCATGCAGCATGGATGGTTCAATAGTAGAATTCTTACTTTCCATGAGGGAGACTCTACTTCATTTCCTGGCCAATACACCTAATAAGCAGCCACTCATAGTATCTAAGGCATTTGACTTGAACAATTACCCCTATTTTTTTATGATGAGGAAGCTGAAAAATATGTTCAGTGCCACATAGCTTATCACCAGAAGGCTGGCAGTTCAAACCTACCAGCCGTTCCTTGGAAGGAAGACTGGGCAATCTACTTCCATAGAGATACCACTTCGGAAACCCAAGGAGGGGTCACTATGAGTCAAATCAACTCAACAGCAGTGAGTTTGGCTTTTTTTTTTTTTTCCATCTGTCAGTGGAGTCTTGTGTGTTGTTATGAAACTGAACAAGTTTCTGTAGAGTTTCTAAACTAGAGAGACTAGGAAGAAAAGCCTGGTGATACACTTCCAAAAATCAACCAATGAAAATAACAGTCTGATCTGCAACCAATCTGGGGATGGCACAAGATCTGGCATCTTTTCATTGTTGTTTGTGTGGTCACCATGAGTTGGGGGATGAATGGACAGAAGCTAATAATACTATATCCATACAATGGTATATTATCCAGTCATAGAAAGTAACTAAGTACTAAAAAACTAAGTAAGAAAGGAACTAAGAACATGGCTTGGGTTCCAGGTTGCAAATGGATCATGCCTACCAATGTGCATGAGGGATTACTTCAGTGCAATGAAAATGTTCTAAAGTTGGATTTAATGATTGTTCCACAATTTTGTATATTTGCCAGCACCACTGAATTGTTCCCTTAAATGCTTGCATTTTATATTATGTAAATTATATTTCAATAATTTTTTTTTAAGTAAAGAAAGCACAGTTTTTCCTTGAAAGATCCAAGGTTATTTAACTCCATCCACTTTACCAGCCACCTAATACTTCTTTCCCTAATACTTCTTAAAAGGAGCTCTTAAGTCACAGTGCCTAAGACATTTGATTGCTAACCAGAAGGTTGACGGTTCAAAACCCCCAGCTGCTCCATGGAAGGAAGATTTGGAAATATGCAAAATCTTCCATAAAGATTTATCACCTTGGAAACCCAATGAGAGTCACTATAAGTTGGAACTGACTCAATGGCAGTGGGTTTGGCTGTTGGCTTAATACTTCTTAAAGGAGCCCTGGTCATGCAAACAGCTACGCACTCAGTTGCTAACTAAAAGATTGGTATTTCGAATATACCTGATGGCTCAGTGGGGAAAAGACCTGGGAATCTGTTTCCATAAAGATTACAGCCTAGAAAACTTTATGGGAAATTCCCCTCTGTTACATGGGGTCACTATAATTCAGAATCAACTTGACTACACCTAACAACAAAAAACAATATTTCTTAAAATTGTTTCTCAGGACATATTACTCATTAGCAGAAGCTAACTACATTTTTTTTTTCTTTTTAGAACTTACCATATGGTAGGCATTTTATTTATTATTAGCCTTTTTATTCCTGATAACCTAACTAATCCTATTTTAATGTTGAGGAAGCTGAATCGTATTCAGTGCCACAGAGCTTATAAGGAGCTGAGGAAAGATTTGAACCCTTGGTCTCCAGACCTTGAACTCTTTACCATGGTACCATTGTTTGTTTGTTAGGTACTTTTTGAATGTTTGTCAGATGAGACAAAGATGGATTTTGATGGCTTCCTTTCTGAACTGCCTGAGGAATGGAGAACCAGCATTTGGATTAAGCATTCTTTTCACAATTTTACTACATTTTGGAAATGAATAACTTTGTTATTTCCTGTAATTTATTTCTAAAGTGGTATAATAAAGTAGACATATAAAATCCCTACATTTTTTGGACAGAGTTCTTAAAGAGCAAGCAGACAATTGCCTTTTGGCCATTAGCCATGAGCCTTATCACCAGAAACATCCATTTTCTCATCTTAACACATCTTTAATTTACTTTGGCAGATTTGTGGTAATTTTTTACTGATGAGATTTTTGGTTGTTTTACAGAGACAGTGCCAGTGTGTGTCCTAGTGTTTTACTCTTAATTTTATTTTTTTAACTTCTAAAATTTTATGATAAAATGCCAACACAAGGCAGAAATTACATTTAAGTTAAATAATGGGTTTGATAGTATAGAGTGGAACAAATAAATCACTGGGACTTAGGAATTTATGTTGAAATCTGGGAATTATAGTTACTCTTTGAGATACTTATATTGCTTGTTGATTAAATGAGAATAAGATTATGTACCTCATGCAATTGTTGTTATTAGGTGCTGTTGAGGCAGCTCCTACTCATAGCCACCTTCTGTACAACAGAGTAAAACACTGCCTGGTATGAATGCATGGAAATACTCATGTGCAGAAAGTACATGTTCAATGAATGCCTATTAATTTCATTTATTTTTATTCTATTATTGATCAGCACGTGTGTGTGTGTGTGTATGTTGTTGTTAGGGTCTATCGAGCCTATCAAGTTGGCTGTGACTAGTAGCAATCCTATGTACAATATAATGAAACACTGCCTGGTCCTGCGCCAGCCTCACAATCCTTGCTGTACCTGAGCCCATGATTGTAGCCATTATGTCAATTCATCTTGTCGAGGGCCTTCCCCTTTTTTGCTTACCCTCCACTTTACCAAGCATTATATCCTTCTCAAAGGAATGGTTCCTTCTGATAGCATGACCAAAGTAGGTGAGATGAAGTCTGGCCATTCTCACTTCCAACAAGTATTCTGGCTGCACTTCACCCAGGAGAGATTTGTTAGTTCTTCTGGCAGTCCATTGTACTTTCAGTATTCATTGCCAACACCACAACTCAAAAGTGTTAACTCTTCTGGTCTTTCTTTTTCATTGCCCACCTTTCACATGCAAATGAGGTGATTAAAAACACCATAGCTTAGGTTAGGTGTGCCTTGCTCTTCAAAGAGACAACTTTGCACTTCAGCACTTTAAAGTTCTTCATGAGCACAACTGTTGTTGTTGTTGTTGTG
This sequence comes from Orycteropus afer afer, assembly GCF_000298275.1. Lineage (NCBI taxonomy): Eukaryota > Metazoa > Chordata > Mammalia > Tubulidentata > Orycteropodidae > Orycteropus > Orycteropus afer. The sequence continues at coordinate 1,263,414 of NW_006922212.1, forward strand.
TGCCGTCAGTCGCCCCGACTCATAGCGACCCCTCCTTGGGTTTCCGAGGCAGTATCACTA
>NW_006922212.1:1269268-1269845 GCF_000298275.1 Orycteropus afer afer
CTCAGAAACCCAAGAATGGGTTGCTATGAGTCAGGCCTAACTCAATGGCAGTGAGTTTTGTTTGTTTATGTATACATATGGTTCTTGCAGTATTCTCAGCCAAGAAAATTGGCTAAAAACATTTATCCATAATGGACCTGCACAGAGTGAAGCACTAAAGTGGTCCATATAGATAAAATTTTAAAGGAAGCAATCTCTGGAGTGGAGAAGATACATGAAAAACAAATAAAGAAAAGCACTATTAAAGAAAAAGGAAACAATCAGACACCCAACAAATGTTTGCTCAAGAAAGTCTCTTGATAAATTTATGGTGGAAATGACAGTAGTAAGAGGTATCAGACTCACAGCCATACAACTACAATGGTATTATGTTGACCCATATGTAATTGTTTTTTCCTTAGGTCAAAAATGGTTAAATACCAGCAATTTTATATCATACAATCCAACATTTTGAGGAAGAAGAATGATATTTTCTAAAGATAGTGGAACAACATATTGCATTTGGTAAATCTGCTGCAAAAGATTTCTTTAAAGTTTTTAAATGGATAGATGTCACTTTGATGACTAAGGTACAACT
>NW_006922212.1:1271070-1272650 GCF_000298275.1 Orycteropus afer afer
AAAAAAGAAACAATTAAATAACTTGGAACAAACTAAATAATTGAGTATTTGTGTGCATATAGGTGTGAGAGTAAGAAGATGGTTATTAAATTGCATTGTCAGGGAAAACCCATTTGAACAGAGACCTGAATGTTGAGAATAAACCAACGATGAAAAGACGGAGGAAGAAGAGTATTTCAGGGAGAAATAACAGCATGTGCAAAGCCTCTGAGCAGGTAAAGAACGTGGTGTGTTGTAAAGGCTCATAGAAGATTATTGAAGCTGAAGCATTGAAAGAACTATTGGAGAGGGAGGTAATACTTGAGATGCCATCAACTGGATTGGGATTTTATTCTCAATGAAATGGTAAGCACTCAATGATCTTAAGGAATGTCAATTGTCAAATTGAGGCTTGCTCATGGCAACCCTACATTTCATAGTAGAACTGTGTGAAAGAAGTAGGTTTTTCAGTGTTGCTGTTGTTAGGTGCCATCAAGTCAGCTCCAACTCTTAGGAATCCTGTGTGCAACAGAATGAAACACTGCTCAGTCGTGCATCATCCCCCAAATCCTTCCTATACTTGAGACTGTATTTGCAACCATTGTGTTGATCCATCTTGTTGAATGTCTTCCTCTTTTTTGCCAAAATTTCACTTAACCAAGCATGATATCTTTCTCCAGAGAATGGTCCCTCTCACAACATGACAAAAGTAGGTGAGAAGAAGTCTGGCCATTCTTACTTCTAAAGGGCATTCCTGCTGCACTTGTGGGAGAGATTTGTTCATTCTTCTGGCAGTCCATGGGACTTTCAGTATTCTTTGGCCACACCATAATCCAAAGGCACCAACTCTTCTGCATTCCTTATTCATTGTCCTGCTTTCACATGTGTATGAGGTGATTGAAAATGCCATGGCTTGGGTTAGAAGCACCTTAGTCTTCAAAGTGACTGATTTGCTCTTCAACACTTTTAAAGACGTCTTTTGCAGCAGATTTGCCCAGTATTATACAATGTCTGATTTCTTGACTATTGCTTCCATGAATGCTGATCATGGATCCAACTAAAATGGAATCATTGACAGCTTCAATTTTTGCTCCATTTACCATGATATTGCTCATTGGTCCACTTGTGAAGGTTTTTGTTTTCTTTATGTTGAGATATAATCCATACTGCAGACTTCGATTTTCATCAGTAAGTGCCTCAAGTTATTTTCACTTTCAGCAAGCAAGGTTGTATCATCTGCATATGGCAGGTTGTTAATGAGTCTTCCTGGAATCCTGATGCCACGTTCTTCTTCATATAGTCCATCTTCTCCGTTTTTTTGGTCGGCATACAGGTTGAGTAAGTATGGTGAGAAGATACAACCCTGACACACACCCTTCCTGACTTTAAACCATGTAGTATCCCCTTGTTCTATTCTAACAACAGGCTCCTGGTCTATGTACAGGTTCCTCATGTACAAAGACCTGGAGTTAGAATACCAAAAGGGAAGAACACGCTCTATATTTCTCAAGCTGAAAGAAATAAAGAAAAATTCAAGCCTCAAATTGCATTATTAAAGGACTCTGTGGGCAAAATTTTAAGGGATAGGGTGGTTTAATTCA
>NW_006922212.1:1287050-1293817 GCF_000298275.1 Orycteropus afer afer
TGAGTGTTGCTGTGATGCTAAACAGGTTTCAGTGGAGCTTCCAGACTCACATAGACAAGGAAGAAAGGCCTGGTAGTCTGCTTCAGGAAATCTGGTGGATCTCAAGGGTCTGGCCCACAACTGATCACGGGGATGGCACAGGACTGGGAAGAATTTTATTCCTTTATATATGAGATCACTGTGAGCTGGGGATTAACTCCAGGTCAGCTAAAAGAACCACCACAACTCCTTACCCTAAAAAAAAAAAAAAAAAAAAAAAAAAAAGTGTGATAAAAAAAAAAGTGCTTTACACACTAAATGCTTTAGTGTGTAAAGCACACTTTTTTTTTTTTTTCTTTTCTTTTCTTTTAGGGTAAGGAGTTGTGGTGGTTCTCGTTAGCTGACCTGGAGTTAGCCTCCAACTCATGGTGATCCTAACCAGAAGGCTGGGGATTCAAACCCACCAGCCACCCTCAGAAGGAAGAATGGGCAATCTACTTCTGTAGTGATACCACCTCAGAAACCCAAGGAGGGGTCACCATGAGTTGGATCCGACTAGACAGCAGTGAGTTTGTTTTGTTTTGTTTTTTTTCTTTTTGATTTAGTGTGTAGCCTGAATACATTGTTTTAATGTGTTTTTCTACAATGAAGAAGGAAAACTTGCCAATATGTTGGCTGTAGTAGAAGATCTTACATAAGGAGGCCTTGAATTCATATTGGTATTTATGGACATTCTGTTGTTGTTGTTGTTATGTGCCGTCAAGTCGGACCCAACTCATAGTGACCCCTCCTTGGGTTGCCGAGGCAGTATCACTACGGAAGTAGATTGCCCAACCTTCCTTCCAAGGAGTGGCTGGTAGGTTTGAACCGCCAGCCTTCTGGTTTGCAGTCAAGTGCCTTAGGCACTATGCTATCCGAGCTCCTTTATGGACATTCTAGGAGACCTCATAAAAAAATCTGGAACCGGTATTTTTAGATTGCATTTATGCTATTCTTATCAGCAAATATTGTTAGTATTTCCTCCCTGTTATATGCTTTCACACTCTTCTATAATTTTCATACCTGCATCTCTTTGTATACTGGTCTTTCCTCTTGGAATATTCTTCTTTGTCATCCTGGAAAACTATTCATTCTTCAAGACCAAGCCCAGACCTCAGCTCCTTTATGAAGCTTTCCTAGAAAAGCCTTTAGGCCCATTGTCAGTGGAATCGTTTCCTCATCTGCATTCCAAAACATCATAGTCTTCCTCTAAAGTGGTAATCACATTGGAGCTGAGTGTTCCTAAGTTTTTCTGCGCCTAAGGCTCTTGGCTGCTAAGCAGAAGGCTGGTGGTTCAAACCTACCAGCCAGTCCTTGGAAGGATGATTGGTCAGTCTACGTCCATAGAGATACCACCTCAGAAACCCAAGGAGGGTTGGGTTGGAACTGACTTCAGGGCAGTGAGACTGTTTGTTTGTTTTTTGGTTTAGACTGTGGGGTTCTGGAGAATCTTGAGCGCAATGATCCCATTTTATTCTTTTTTGCATGATAATGCATATCGGAAGTTCTATTGCATAGTAGGCATCCCATAAATATTGTTGTTGTTATGTGCCTTCGAGTTGGACCTGACTCATAGCGACCCCTCCTTGGGTTCCGAGGCAGTATCACTATGGAAGTAGATTGCCCAAACTTCCTTCCGAAGAGTGCAAAGTGAAATCTATTGGAAAGAGAATCACAAATGGTTATTTAAACCTTGATTTATTTGTGTTTTATGCATTTACATCTTGCCTCTTAATGAGATTATATGCTCCCTGAGTATAAGGACTGAGTGTCCTATTGTTCTGTATTCTCTGTGTTTGGGAGAACATTGAATGGAATTTTATTATTATTATTATTGTAGGTAGTAAAGAACTATATATTGATTGTCGGTCTTATTTAATCAGTCAGCAAACAGTCATATAAGATATGAAGCAGTTATGTAGCTTGTTTTACCCAATTTAGCTTTTGTTGAAATATTCCATATGCTATGCCCAGTTTCTGTTTATATCAAACTAAAGGAAGATACCATCACTTGTCTGTCAGATTGTCATACTCCAGTGGCTTGCATATTGTTGTGAGGCTGGAGGCTAAGCCACCAGTATTTTAAATACCAGCAGGGAAACCTATGGTGGACAGGTTTCAGTGGAGCTTCCTGATTAAGACAGACTGGGAAGAAGGAGGGAATAATTAACTTCTGGAAAAATTGGCCACTAAAACCTTATGAATAGCAATGAAAGAACTGGAAACTTTATGAATAGCTGGGAATGTTGTCTGATATAATGCAGAAGATGAGCCCCTAAGGTTGGAAGGCACTCAATATATGACTTGGGAAGAGCTGCCTCCTCAAACTAGAGTTGACATTAAAGACATGGATAGAGTAAAACTTAAGAGACCTTCATTTGCTGATGGGCATGACTCAAAATGGGAAGAAACAACTGCAAAGATTCATTAATAATCAGACCATGGAATGTAGGAAGAATGAGTCTAGGAAAATTGAAAGTTGTAAAAACTGAAATGAAATACATACAGATCAATATCTTAGGCATTAGTGAGCTGAAATGGACTGGTATTGGATATTTTGAATCAGATAATCACATGATCTACTCCACCAGGAATGACAAGTTAAAGAGGAATGGTGTGACATTCATCATCAAAAACTTTTCAAGATATGTCCTGAACTACAATGCTGTCAATGATAGGAAAACATCCATATACCAACAAGGAAGAATATGATCAGCATTTCTCAAGCTGAAAGAACTGAAGAAAAATTCAAGCCTCAAATTGCAATATTGAAGGATTCTGTGGGCAAAGTATTAAATGATACTGGAAGTATCAAAGGAAGATGGAAGAAGTACACAAAGGCACTGTAACACAAAGAATTGGTTGATATGCAGTCATTCCAAGCAGTAGCATATGTTCAAGAACTAATGGTTTTTAAAGAATAAGTTTAAGATGCACTGAAATAATTGCAAAAAATAAGGCTGTAGGAATCGATGACATACTCATTGAGATGTTTCAACAAATGGATGGAGCTCTGGTGGTAATTACTCATTTATGTCAAGAAATTTGGAAGACCAACTGGCCAACTGACTGGAAGAGATCCATATTTTTACCCATTCCAAAGAAAGATGATCTCACAGAATGTGGAAACTATCAAACAATATAATTAATATCACATGCAAGTAAAATCTTGCTAAGATAATTCCAAAAGGGTTGCAGCAGTATATTGACAGGGAATTTCCAGAAATGCAAGCTGGATTCCAAAGAGGATGTAGAATGAGTGATATCATTGCTATTGTCAGATGGATCTTTGCTGAAAGCCAAAAATACCAGAAAGATGTTTACTTATGTTTTATTGACTGTGCAAAATGTTTGATTATGTGAATCATAACAAATTACAGATAACATTGAGAAGAATGGGAATTCCAGAACACTTGATTGTGCTTATAAGGAACCTGTACATGGACCAAGAGTGTCGTTCCAACAGAACAAGGAACTACTACATTTAAAGTCAGGAAGGGTGTGTATGTGTCAGGGTTGTATCCTTTCACCAAACTTATTCAATCTGTATGCCAAACCAATGATTGGAGAAGCTGGATTGTATGAAGAAGAATGCAGAACCAAGACAGGAAGGAGACTTATTTACAACCTGTCATATGCAGATGACACAACCTTGCTTGCTGAAAATGAAGATGACTTAAAACACTTACTGATGAAGATTAAAGACTACATCTTCAGTGTAGATTACACCTCAACATAAAGAAAATGAAAATGCTCAGAACTGGACCAATAAGCAACATCATGATAAATGGAGAAAATAATGACTTTGTAAGGAATTTTATTTTACTTCAATCCACAATCAACATCCACGACAGTAGCAATCAAGAAATCAGATGTCATATTAATGGGTAAATATGCTGCAAATAACCACTTTAAAGTATTAAGAAGCAAAGCTGTCGTTGGGAGGCTAACATGCACCTTACCCAAGTCATGGTATTTTCAATTGTCTCAAAGCGTGTGAAAGCTGGACAATGAATAAGGAAGACAAAGAAGAGTTGATGCCTTTGAATTATAGTGTTAGCAAAAAATATTGAGAATACTATGAGCTCCCAGAAAAATGAATAAAGTCCTGGAAGAAGCGTAGCCAGAATGCTCCATAGCAGTGAGGATGCCCAGACTTCATCTCACCTACTTTGGTCATGTTCTCAGAAGAGACCATTTCCTGAAGAAGGGTATCATACCTGGTAAAGTAGGGGGTCAGATAAAGAGAGGAAATGCCCTCATTGGGATGGATTGACAATGGCTGCAACAATGGGCATAGAAAGAACTGTGAAGATGGCCCAGGCCCAGGCAGTGTTCTGTTGTAGATTGGGTTGCTGTGAGGTTGAGCCGACACAATGGCACCTAACAACAACAATAAAGGAAGATAGCATATGGTTGTGGTAATATAAGAAGGCAAAGACACTTTGTTCTTGAGAGACACTATTTCATAGGTGGTGGTGGTGGTTAGGTGCCATTGGGTCATGTCCACCACATAGCTACCCTATGTATGACAGAATACAGTACTGCCTAGTCTTGCACTATCCCCACAGTCTTTGCTATACTTGAGTCTGTCATTGCAGCCACTATGTCAATCCATCTTGTTGAGGGTCTTCCCCTTTTTAGGGGACCCTCCAGTCCACCAAGCATGACATCCTTCTCCAAAGAGTGGTCCCTTCTGACAACATGAACAAGGTAGGTGAAGTGAAGTCTGGCCATTTTAGCTTCTAAGGAGTATTTCGGCATACATTGTTGTTGTTGTTTTTATGTGCTGTCAAGTCAGACTTGACCCATAGTGACCCTTCCATGGGTTTTGGAGGCAGTATCACTACAAAAGTAGATTGCCCAAACTTCCTTTCGAGGAGTGGCTGGTGGGTTTGAACTGCCAACCTTCTGGTTAGCAGTCAAGTGCCTTAGGCACTATGCTACCAGAGCTCCCTTCTGACATACATATGAGCCTATAATTGGCTCACATGTCATTCAATACTTGGTGAAGCATTTGGAAAGACTTCATCAATTCATATCCAAATATCATTGGTGATTCTTTCCAGATCTCCATTAAACCAACAGTTCCCTTCTGTTTAACACAGAGTAATTGACTGTTTACTCTGTCTTCTGCATTGAGCAAGTTGCTGAGTATTGGAAATGCTTTGAGGACAAGTAGACTAAATTTTAACCTGTACTTTCTCTTACTCTGTAAGTGATTTAGAGACAGTTACTATTCCCTCTTGCTTCAGTTTTTTAATCTGTGAAATGGAAATGAAGAATCTTAACCTAATAGGAGGTTATAAAAAAGACAGGACTGGCACAATATTTGGCATTTAGTTGGTGCTCCACAAATGTCCTCCTTGTGATTATCCTAAAATTAAGGCCCCCTCTTTTTTTTTTTTTTTTTTTAACACTTCGTTGTTTTTAGTAGATGAAAGAAACATGAAGGAATCCTGAAGAAGGCAGCTGCCAGCTACAAAGAGACAATGGGGCTATAAGTTGTTTTTCACATTTCTTTACTTTAATAAAATTATTATGTGATAGACTTTTTAAACGAAACATGTAGTGCCAGGACAGTTTTATAATTCAGTTTCAATTACAGTAATTGTTTGGCATGGCATGCTAGCCAAGGGTTGGCAGATGCCCTGTGCCCAGGCCCTGAATTTAACAGCAGTAATGGCTTTGTGGGGCCACTTCAGCTCCCCATTACTGTCAGCTTCTGATTTAGTGGCAGGCAGCCTTCTCCTCAGAGGTGGGGTGTTGATGCCACCTCTTTGACTGGCTCAGGTTTCTGGGAGTTGTTCAGCCTGCCTGACACTTTCCAGAAATCTCTTATATTTCCTGTTCCCAATGGAAAAAGAAATACTTTGCTATTTCTTTTTTTTCTTTTCTTGATAACTTCTGTCACAAACAGAACCACTTTAGGGAAGGATTTCTTACAGTCTTTGGGTTGCATGTGTAACAAGCCACCAAAGAACATTTATTGATTAAGAATCTCGTAATGATTTATGTCTTTTCAAGGGAAAAAAAAAAATTCTTTTCAGAAACTAATATCAATCTCAATAATGTGGTTTATAGAGAAATATATGCAAGGGAAAAAATATAAAATTTCCTCCCTCCCTCTCCCTTCCTTCTTTTTTCTTCTTCCATCTGTTTTTTATTTTCTTCCCCTTTCCCCCTTGTTTCATCCCCATCATCTTCTCTTTCTGCTCATCTTGTCTTTTTCTATGTTGCATTATTACCAGACTCAATAAAACCCCCTACAAAAAGTCCTCTTCTTATTGTATCCAGCTTTACGTTTTCTTCCATTCCATTGCTAATGGTTCTGCCTTATAGGGCACTTAGAAGGCGTATTCACTTAGAAGGTGTATTTACATGCACTCAATATTTGTAGATTCTTATCGTATCTCCTGGTTGTCACTTAGCCAAGAAATAAGCATTTATCTCCTTTAATCTGGCCTCATAAATCAAACCTTTCTTTTCCCTAATCATTTTTTCCTCCTCCTTTAAATGGTTTCCACTTTGTCTGTGTCTTTCTCAAATGGAAGTGCTACACACTAAACGTAGGAATCCTTGGCTGAAATCTCACCAGCTGCATTTGGCCATTCTTTCCTTCTGAACAAACATTTCATAACAAATAGCTATCATATGGTTCCTTAGCTTGCCATTCTATTGCAAAGAATCTTTTTACAGAGGATGTATGAAATACCAAGGTAGCAAAGTAAGTAGATGAAAAATGCATT
>NW_006922212.1:1295917-1297096 GCF_000298275.1 Orycteropus afer afer
ATACTGAACTTATCAAATGAAATTGTTTTTGTTGTTGTGTCTATAAGGAAGTACTTTCTTAATGCGTGAATTCATTGCAGGTTACAAATTTGCAGTCTCACTAAGGTATTTTGTGCATGTGATCCCTCACTCTCTTGTTATAATAGAGAGTTTATAAAACTCTTATTGACCATGAACTGCAGTAAGAAATATATTTTTCATCATGACCCAAAACAACACAAAAACATACATACACTTTACTAGAAAAGGGATTTCACAAAATGACACTTACCCTTCCCAGTTGTGAAGAACTCACATATCTGCCTCCTGTCCTGTCCTCTCCTCTCCTTCCTCATCTCTCTCCTCTTTCCTACACCACTCTACCCCACTCTACCCCATCCCATCTGGTGCCATGCCATAGCATCTGTTCCCATTCTTTTCCAATGTGCTAAATACTATTTTTAAAATATTACTGGACATGAACCCATTCTTTTTTAATCCATTAATATGACACAACCACTTTTGAAACAAAACTCTAATACATTGCCTTTCAATGGAATTGGGCTGAGTGGTATGGAACAGAGTTCTAACCGACCTTTGTGTGTGCATATGTGCTTGTCTGTGTGTGTTTGTGAAAGGTGCTTAGGAGACAATGCTGGACCAACATGACAATAGGTAAAGGAAGTTCACCTTGATGAGGAAACATCAAGGTGCATTTATATACAACAGGTAACTGAAAAAAAAAAACAAAAAACAACTCACTGCCCTCGAGTAGATTCTTACTCATAGCAACCCCTCCCTGGGTTTCTGAGGTGGTATCTCTATACAAGTAGATTGCCCAATCTTCCTTCCAAGGAGTGGCTGGTGGCTTTGAACTGCCAGCCTTCTGGTTAGCAGTCAAATGTCTTAGACAGTAGGCCACCAGAGCTCCTACTACAGGTAACTAGTAACTAGGTAATTCAAATGGTACCTAAGGTGACACAAGCAGTTTGTGCTTAACTGCTAACCTGAAGTTTGCTGGTTCAAACCCCATCCCCACCCCAGAGGTGTCATGGAAGAAATGACCTGGTGACCTTGGCTTCCATTAAGATTAGAGCCAAGACAGCTCTATAGAGCAGTTCTACTCCCTAGCTCTGGGCTTACAATGAGTCAGAATAAATTCAAGGGCAACTAACAACAACAGCAGTAAGGTGATCCAAG
>NW_006922212.1:1298421-1299599 GCF_000298275.1 Orycteropus afer afer
AACAAAAAGATAAATTACTGGTACTTGCTACAACACTTAGGAATCTTGAAAACATTTTGCAGAATGAAATAACATTTATATATACATCCAGGGAGCTCTGGTAGCATAGTGCCTAAAGCACTTGAATGCTAAGCAGAAGGCTGGCAGTTCAAACCCACCAGCCACTCCTCAGAAGGACGGTTGGGCAATCTACTTCCATAGTGATACCGCCTCGGAAACCCAAGGAGGGGTCCCTATGAGTTGGCTCCGACTCAACGGCACATAACAACAACAACAACATATACGTCCAGAATATTGAAACCTATAGAGACAGAAAGTAGATTAGTGTTTAGGGGACAGAGGAGGAATGAATGGGGAGTGATTACCAGTAGGTATGGGCTATTTTGAGGAGTTATAAAAATGCTCTAATATTGATTTGCTGGTGGTTGCACAATTCTGTGGATATACTAAAATCCATTGACTTCTACACATTAAATAAATGAATTGTGTGGTACATGAATTACACCTCAATAAAGCTGTTATTAAAAAAAAAAAAAGAAAGAAAGAAAATGAATCCAAGGCCCTACAGGAAGAAAATATATTAGATGAAATGATTTATCTTGAATCCATTTGCTAAGTCACCTGACCTATTTGGACTACAGAGTTCTTTCTGCTAAAAATCAAGAGATGACAGTGGCTGATATTCAAGGTACTCCTTTTGCTACATACAAAGGGTTTTAAGAGATTTTGGGGCAAGGAGGCCTTCTTTGATGCCTTGTATTGCTTCCATTGGTCACATGAGGAGAAAGTGAAAATCATAGATGCATTAAACATTGAGGAAAGAATAGCACCAAGATGTCCCAGCAGGCAATGGACATGGCTTCTCATAAAGGCATATACGCTGCTGTGGTTCACTTACACAGCATATGGGAGAGGGGGCCTCCTACTAGAGACCCTGATAGAATCTGCAGACAGACTGGCACTCTATATAGGGAACTGTGCTCTGCCAGACGAGTGAGAGAATCCAGGGGTGGTGGTGTTGTGAAATGCCACCGAGCGTCTCCGACCCTATGCCCAGCAGAACCAAACACTGCCTGGTCCTGAGCCAGCTTGCCAATTCTTGCTACATTTGAGCCCATCACTGCTGCCACTGTGTCAATCCACCTCATTTAGGGCCTTCCCCTCTTTCACTGACCCTC
>NW_006922212.1:1300194-1322162 GCF_000298275.1 Orycteropus afer afer
CCTGTTCAGAGGGTAGTGATTCCAGGGCCTAGGGAAGAAGTGCTACTCTAGACAGTGCAGTTAGCAAGGGCTTCTCTGTTATGGGTATTGTTGTTGTTAGGTCTTGTCAAGTTGGCTCCAACTCATAGAGACTCAATGTACAACAGAATGAAACACTGTCCAGTCCTGAGTCATCCTCATAATTCTTGCTATACCTGAACCCATCGGTGCAGACACCAATGTGTCAATCCATCTTGTTGAGGGTCTTCCCCTTTTTTGCTGACCCTTCACTTTCCCAAGCATGATATCTTTCTCCAGGAAATGGTCCCCTCTGACAACATGACCAAAGTAGGTGAGATGAAGTCTGATAATTCTTGTTTCCAAGGAGCATTCCAGCTCCACTTCTTCTAGGACAGATTTGTTCATTCTCCTGGCAGTCCATGATACTTCCAATATTCTTCACCAACACCAAAACTCAAAAGGATTAACTCCTCTGTTTTCCTTATTCATTGTCCAGCTTTCACATGCATACGAGGCAATTTTAAGTACCATGCTATTGGTATAATGGAGCCAAAACATAGTTAAAGTCATTTTAAAAGGAAAAAGAAGAAAGCAAAGAACAGTCGCCCTGAAGTCCACACCAACTCCTGGCGACCCTATACGTGTGTCAAAGTGAAACTGCTTTGCAGGGTTTTCAATCTCTGATATTTTGGAAGTAGAGCACCAGGATTTTCTTCCAATTTGCCAGTGGGTGGACTCGAAACTTAAACATGTTGATTTGCTGCCAAGTGCAATAACCGGTATTCCACCCAGGAACTCTAAAGTCACTTATTCATGGGGATATCTAGAGATAAGCACTAACAGATCAAACACGCTGGGCAAAGCACGGCAAAGGCCTGAGCTTACAAAATAGACAATCTGAAAGGAAAACCAGTGGGTCATGGGAAGACCATCCTAGACCCGAGGGAACCTGTCATTGTAACATCTAAGCCAAGTGGAGAGGCTTAGACCCTGGCCCTTTGCACCATCTCCATGACCACACTCTTTTCTCAGCCCAATGACATCAGCACGAACTTTAACTGTAAAAAGAGAAGGACCTGCTCATTGACATCCACTGAAGGACTTTGCTGGGTTGGCTGTGGCAGAAAAACAGAAAAATACCCTTTGGAAACTAAAAGTGACATATGTTAGAATAATCTTATGAATGAGCAGGAAGGAAGATCTATGAATTCCATTAAATACAAGTTTGGAAATGTTTTGTGTTCCAAAGTGTTTTGGTTACCTAGTGCTGCTCTAACAGAAATAATACAAATGGGATGGGTGAACAAACAGGAGTTCATTTTCTTACAGTTTGGACGTTTAAGTCTGAGTGCAAAGTGTGAGGCTCTAGGGGCTGGGTGATAGCCCCTCAACCTTGGACTTCAGCTCTCCTCTTGCTCCTGGCCAACTGGAGCTAGAGGCTTTTCTTCACTCAGACAGCTGCTGGCTGCTGAGACTGACAAGCCCAAGGTGGGCTAGTAAAAAGGAACAGTCCCAATGTTATCAAACAACATCACAGGCCACTAATTCAAGTCCAATGAAAGTCCCAAGGTCAGCAGGCAGCTGAGCAATGACTTGGCTACATGCAGGGTTCAAGTGTGCCATAAGCTAGAGACCATTCCCCAAGACTTCTCCTTATATACAGGAAGCAGACCACATCCCTAAGACGGGTACTCAGCTGCTCACCGTACATTCCACCATGGAATTGATAACCAGTCTCAGCATGGGGAATGCTACATACAGCTGCCCAGCCACTCAACCAGGCCCAGCCAAGCTGACACATAAACTTAACTACCACACAAAGTTACTGGGGTTAATGGATTAATTAAAACAGCACAAAACAGTGTGGGAGGATTATTTTGGGTGAAAAAAATACTTCATTCCTGTGCTAATAAGTACTTGTGCCAATGTTTAGATTCTTAAGTCATTTAAAGTCATGTGGATCAATGAGAGGAAATAATAGGCTTTGAGGAGAACAAATCAGGATTTGAATCTGGGCCTTATTCCTTCATGGTATGACCTTGGGCATGCCACTTGAAGTCAGAGGCTTAGTCTTTTCTCTGTAACTCATGGAAAACTATAGCAAATTTCATAGCGGTTAAGGAGCTCTGGTGGCACAGTGGTAAAAGCATTTGGCTGCTAACTAAAAGGTTGGTGGTTGGGACCCACCAGCCGCTCTGTGGGAGAAAGATGAAACAGTCTGCTTCCATAAAAATTTACAGCCTTTGAAACCCTGTAGAGGAGTTCTTTGACATACAGGGTCACTGTTAGTTGGAATCAATTCCATGGTACACAACAATTATTATCTAACAAAATATCTGCACTATGCATCTCAAATGTACAAAGTGCCCCTCATGCAACTATCATGGGGGATGTAAAAGTAAAGGATGGAGGCAATGTTGGTTCAGAGGTAGAATTCTCACGTGCTGTGTGGGAGGTATGCATTCCCAGCCAATGCATCTGTGCCTAGCCACCACCCATCCGTAAGTGGAGGCTTGAGGATTGCTATGATGATGAATAGGTGTGAGCAGAGCTTTCCGACTAAGATGGACTAGGAAGGAAGATATGGTGATCTCATCCAAAACTCAGCCAGTGAAAACCCTATGGATCACAACAATGTGATTTCCAGTCATTCATGAAGGTAGCACAGGACCTGGAAGCATCTCATTCCCTGTGTGTTAGGGTGGCTATGAATCAGGGCCAACTGGAAGCTAGCAAGCAGTAAACAACAAAGGTACAGAAAACATAAGAGCTGCTCTCTAGATGCTTATCCTTCAGTCCTGTACCCTTTAGCCCAAAGATGTGTACACCAGTGGATATATAGAATGCATGATGACAGGACAGCTTACCATAAAAGCATTAAAAAAAAAAAAAAACTCTTTCAACCCATTCCAGTTGAAGTTTCTTTAAAGGTTTTGGGAACTTGACAGGTTCAGAGGATGTGGAAAGGTTTTTCTAATAGAAGGGGTTCAACGAAGACCTGGATATGGGGAATGTCAGAATGAGTCTGAAGGTATAAAACAGCTGTCAGGGTAGAGTGTGTGAACTGAGGCAGGGCCCATACAAAGAGACCCACAAGCTCTTAGTAGATCACCCCCAGATCAAGTCACTGTTTAAAGGACTTGAACTTACTTCAGAAAGTAAATAGGGAGCCATGGATGGTTTTTGTTCAGATCCATGATATGATCAGGTTTGCGTGTCTGAGTAATTCCTCTCCCATGCCTGCATAGTATGGAGTAGAGCCTGGAGGGACTTGTGGTAAAAAGAAAAACTGGAAGTACTTGAGAACTCACCTTGCCCTTGAAGTGTCACTCCAGAATTCCCTCAACTTTAAGATGAGCCGTTAGTGTTAGTTGCTATTGTGTAGATTCCAACTCCCTTTTAAGAGTTGAGGAAAATGAAAGCCCAGAGATGTTAAGTAACTTACCCACGGTCACACAGGTAGTAAATGACAGAGCCTGGAGAACAATTTACAAAGTCTGGCTCCAGCGTTTGTACTGTAAATTCTTTCACTTGTCTCTGCCTCAAAAGCAAGTTAATGGTAAGGAATGCCTTCTACCTTGTTCTGTCTCTGCCTCAGTTTGCTTATTATGAAACACATTGAACAGACTTTCTTAGATGCTTTGTAACTCGTTTTCTGTAACTGTCTACTTTGAGTCTAATCTATTTTGGGAGTGCTAGAGAGAAACAGAAAACTAGAGGAGTTTTTGCTAGATAGAAGGAGTAAATTCCTGGCAAGTTTTCCTGATAATTTTTTCTCAAACTTCTCCTGGTACAAAATTTACTTAAATCAAATGAAAACAACAAAAACAACCATAGGAGATAACACATGAGGAAAAAAAAAAAAAAAAAAAAGCAAACAAACAAAACAACATTTATTTTGTTGTATCAAATAGTAAGGAGCTAATGTATATCCAGGTTTCTGGTAAACTCTAAAATATTACACAAATACTAATAGGTAGTAATATGCCATATCTATGCTTTCAAGCGGTATGATAGGTACCCAAACCATATTATTACTTCACAAAGGTCTAGAATGAGCCCCAATAAGGCAAGTAATTAAAAAATAGAAAGTCAATATTCAGAAATCCCTTAAACCTTATTTCTCTCCACACTCAAGTAGTTTGGACAAAACACACACTTGCTTTCCCTGCCGAGTAAACACTGTTTCTGGAGCAGCTGAATCCATGCTGTCACTCAGCCTCTTGGTATGTTCAGGTTACTCTTCTCATTTCAAGACACGGGGCTCTGGTCCCTGTCTGCAGCAGAAGTCCAACCCTTTGTTAGTTTCCGTTTCCAAGGCAACTGACCAGCCCAACAAAGCCACTGGCGGCGGCGCGGCGCGGGCGCGCGTGGTCCCCGCTGCCTAGCCATCACAGCCGCGCGTCATGTTTCCTCAGGACGTTCCTGGGTGACCTCCTGGGTCTTAGGGAGATGTGCGCGTTCCTGCATGCGTCGCTCTGTGTAAAAGAGATAACGAGGAAGCCGATAATTCTGATGGGCCCGACTTTATCCGGCTGCCACTGTGGCCTCTGCTACTGTAGACAGGATGAATGCATTTCTCTCATGTCCTTTCTCTCTGCCTCTCCTTCTCCTCTCTCTTTCTCTCTCTCTCTCTCTCTCTCTCTCTCTCTCTCTCTGTGCGTATGTGTGTGTGTGTGTGTCTTTCCCTCACACTCTCCTCCTCCCCTTCTCTGGCAGTAGCTTTCTTAATGTAGTTTAATGGCTTTACAAAGAAAGCCAGGCAGAGGAACACTTCTCAGTGGCTGTGGTTGGACCATGACCTAGCTGACCATGAACTTGGAAGGGCTTGAAATGATAGCAGTTCTGATCGTCATTGTGCTTTTTGTTAAATTATTGGAACAGTTTGGGCTGATTGAAGCAGGTTTAGAAGGTAAGGGAGTGCTTTTCAGTCACTTCTAAAAATTCTCTTGTTTTGCAATAAAAATTTCTTAAGCAAATGTGAGAGGCACCTAAAATGAGATCAAGGAAATGTTACTCTGAAACGGACTTGAAGAGAAGCAGGCATTTCAGGGAATGAAAGATAAATTAAATAAACTTTTTGTAAGTTGCAGTAATGTTTTCACAGCAAAAGAATGGTTAAAACTCTGAGAAACACTTTAAAGCAAAATGTTAGAGCCAAACCTGTGGAGACTAAGGCTTTACAATGCATACGTCTGCTTATATTGATGGTTTTAATCAATCTTGATGGTAGATTATTTTCTCTAATATTCCTTTTTATTATATCATCAATTTCTATTTGAGTATGTTATGGGGTGCACTTGTTTCTTGCTATGCCGATGCATTCCTTAAATGGCAATAGATATACATTTTTATAATTTTAAGATTGGTTCCTAAGAATAAGCTTTTTAAAAGGTCATCTCAAGAAGTGTTTATAATATTACTTATTTGTAAAACACAGAGGTTGTAAATGAAAGAAAGTCTCCAACTCACATGTGTGCAATGGCTTTCACATACATTCCATGGGACCAGCTGTTTTTCCAGTGGTGGTGTTTATGTTTATCAGAGGTTCATTCTGTTTTCTTTAAAAAGCATCTCTAAAAAAAAAGAAAATCAGGTGTGCACTTGCCTATATCTTTCCTAACATTACATTTTTCTTTGAGAATATTAGTAAACTTAGATTATTTATTTTCTTATTTCTTCTCTTACTTGAGAGGATGTTTGCATACAGCCAATTCATGTTTCTTTAAGTTGTCAGAGCAGTGATTAAAAGCATCCCGAGATGATGTTCCAGGTTCTTAGGCTTTGATATTCTTCTTGCTTTAGATTTTAAACTTGAGTAGAAATGCAAATATTTGCTAAATGTATCTACATCCAACTAACCCCATACTCCGGAGAATGGTGTCCATGTGCGACACAAGTAAAATTGGATTTACAAAAAGCAACCATCAAATTAAAATTAAGTGTGTCACTCTGATGTAGGTTACCAGAAACCTACATTCGTAAGTCACTGGGGGTGGGGTGGGGTTGGGGGAGGATATGGCAGAAAGCAGAGTGTGTGAAAGACATGCTAAAATAAGTTTTCAGAAAGCATTTTGCAACTGGGATGGAAACAGATGTAATTCTAAGAAGAAGATCAATGCTAAATTCTGAAAATGATGACTGCTCATTCAAATTGACTTGTCTTTTGCGTCGTCATGAGATCAATCACTTGGTTTGGCTTCTTGTGGTGTTATTTACTCTCCAAATGGGGTGGGACCTCCCATTTTAAGACACTGTTTTTTTCTTTTCTCTGATTCCTCGCTCTGTTGAAGGATTTGCTTTTCCTTCTTTCATGGATGAAGTGTGGTCATTCTTTAAACTCTTGTGTTGAGGGCTTTTACTCTGAATTTTGTAATCAAACGTGTCCTGGGATTGGTATTGTTTATTTTGAGGGCTCAGATACTCTCAGAAATGAAAACACAGGTTCCTTCTTCTAAGGACTACTAACTTTTTTGAAAATCTTTTTTTCCATTTTCCTTATTAATTACGCTCAAAACTGTCAGGTGTGTATTTGTAAGAATAGCTTCTTCCTCATTATTTTAAAATATCCACTTATCTCAGGTCAGCATTTTAGCATGGAGACAATATGCTCTTATGAATTTTGTGTATGTCTCTATCTGATTTCTGGTTTTTAGGAAATATTTTCAAATGGTAAAATATCTATAATTACATTAAGGAGAATTATATTTAATGTGTGAAAGTTAGTAAAGATAAAAGGCAATAGCCTTTTCTACTCTGAAGTTTGTATAAAACATTTCCAAAATGAATCTCAGAATCAGAAAAGCTTCAAAAGAAGATTTAAGTTGGCTGGTACTTTGCTCACTAGAGATATGAAACAAATATACATGAGGTTTTGTCCCACAGTATAGATTTTAAATCTATAGGTCAGAGAAACCATACTCTAAAGTTACAGCATAGTTTTAATCAACAGAAAGGATAAACAACAGTTAGTACCAAAACGGTATTCTATAGATTGTTTGAAACTTTCTTTCAAAAAGCGCTGATGCTCATTTCATTCAGATTTATTTTCCCAGGGAAAGTTATCTCCACCCCCCCCATTTTACATATCACAGTTGGGGTCAATAATTTCCTTCACTTTCCCCATTGTCTGCACAAGTGTCCTATAAGGATAATCTTGATGTTTTTGCCTAAACTATCAAACCTTTTCATCTCACCTTTTATAGTATAGCCATCACTCAGAATGTAGTTTTCCTTCTTGCATTACTTTATATTGAATATGTGTGTTCTGAAGGGCATCTCCAATGCTATATTTGCCTAATGTAGTCATTATCTTGATTTTAAGATGTACAGAATAAGTGTGATTGGAAATAAACTGAGTATATTAAAGTCTAAACTATTTGCATTTGCTTATCTTTGAGTACTTTGAACTCCGTTCTTTGTAGAAGTCTGGGAATGGGTCCTACATGTCCTGGGTGGTTCTTCTCCAGTCTATGTGTGATGTGCATGACCACATGATACTACCTGAAAATCCATGTCGTACATTTATGATCTGAAAGTGAAGACTTACACTCAGCAGCTGTCATCATAGTAGGAGTACCGATTCTTTTTCTTCCTCTGCCAAGCTCTAAAGATTACCTCTTTAGCCTTAGATTGACTAAAATGAGAAATCCAGACTTGACAATCTCCATGAATGTTCCATTTCAAAAATTCTATGAGTCGATCAGGTAATTAAAATGGGATAATTTACATAACTCATATCCTTCTCATGCAATCGGTGTTCATGGCCTACTTTGGAATTGATGAGCAGTGCAGCTGGTAGACGAATCTTTGCTCCTCTTCCCATAGTGGGATAATTCATCATACCTCCGGGCGAGTTCCATTGTATTTCAAGAGAATAGAGCAATGTCCTTTGCTGTAGCTCCAGAACTTGACATTTGGGGCTGCTATTTTTGGCAGCCTTGTGATAACATCTCAAAACTTACATGGGGTTCCAAAAACAAATAAACACACCATGTTATAATATATTAATATTTAGAAATTCAGTTATTTTTATCTTTTTTGTTTGTTTGTTTTAATTCAGTAAAACTTTGAAAGGGAGCTCTGATAGCCAAGTGCCTAAGGCACTTGACTGCTAACTGAAGGCTGGCAGTTCAAACCCACCAGCGACTCTTCGGAAGGAAGTTTGGGCAATCTACTTCTGTAGTGATATTGCCTCAGAAACCTAAGGAGGGGTCAGTATAAGTTGGGTCCGATTTGACGGCACATAACAACACCAGCAACACAACAAAACTTTGAAAAATTTATTTGAAAAATTTCCCTTTTAAGAAAAGCATTCTTCTGACCTGATCAGTACGCAGGTAACAGAGTCCACCTGAGCAAAGTTTTGAGGCCCATGCAGTGTCAATGGCCAGTGATTAAAACACATAGCATCTCTCTTCTTAGGGAAGAGTTTAGGAAGCAGCAAAGTTGTAGTGGTTTGGAATACTCCTAAAATCTCACAACGGTAAATTGCATCTTATCCAGCTATAAAAAGAAAGTGGTTTTCTGCTAATGCATTCCAGGGAGAAATTGAATCAAATTTTTAATAGGAAGCTATTTCATTATCTCTATATGCAACACTGAGCTGTGAAAATATCTACTTTTCATCCAAATCTGTATTCAATCATTCTGAAATCATTACTGAATTAAGAAAGAACCATCCTTCTTCCTACTACCAGCCTTAGCAAAAGGCAAGATTGTACAAAAATTTATTAAGCTAATACACATGACTTGAAGAAAAATCACTTGTATTGGTAATTGTTTCCCATATAAAGATAAAAAGAAATCAACTGATAATTGAAGTCCTTTTTTATAGTAAATGTTAAAATTTTTTCTGTATTTATCTAGCTCACTTCATGCCAAATATATCTGTACTACTGCAATACAAGTGTCTTCAAGAGTTCTAAACAAATTATTAGCCATATGCCCTAAAACAGATTTTTAAAACCAGCATTCTTCATTTTCCTGTGCACTTGACAGAGATGTAAACCTGTTGGCTATGTCAATAAATTGGGGCAACTGGAAAACAACTGATTGTGTGCCCATATCTTGATGTTTAATGAGAGCCATGGCGTGGAAGTGACTGGGAAAGGTTATTATCCATGGCAAATAGCTTAACTGAAATTCAAAAGCAGAGTCTTTTTAAAATTCTCCTAGCATTCCCCTTCCCCAAAAACAATACTGATGTGTATTTGGAGTATTAGAATAGTACCTCTAAACTATAATGTTTAAGAAAGATAAAAATAATTTATAGCTCTGGTGACATAGTGCCTAAGCCATTTGACTGCTGACTGGAAGTCCGGCACTTCAAATCCACCCACCATTCCTTGGAAGGAAGATTGGGCAATCTACCACCTTAGAAACCCAAGGATGGGTCACTGTGAGTCAGATCCAACTCAACGGCAGTGAGATAGCGATATTAGAAAACTTAAACATTTGTCTTGTCACATCATCTGAAAATGGAATAAAGGGAATACTTACACCATTGAAAATTCTTTAAGATAACTTATAATGAACATTTCCACTGCCTCGGAAAACCAAGGCGGGGTTGCTATGAGTCGGGTCTGACTCAACGGCACTGAACAACAACAACAACAACAACAACATAATGAACATTTCCTTTATTTCAAGACCAGCAATCCCTGAGAGGGATTAGGATAGAAGAGGAAGTAGTATATTCAGAGATTACACACAGAGGACCTGAAGTTACATTACTTGGCTTCTAATCACAGCTTCACCTCTTATTAACCATGTGACTTCGGACAATTTCTTAACCTCTGTTTTTAACCTTAATCCTTATCTATTTTATCCACAAAGTGGGATAGTCACAAATAATATAATTACTTTGGTTTAGTGAATATTACTCACGTACAATGTAGGTGCTAAATGCACTATAGTTTGTTGTCATTGTTATTAAGTGCTGTTGAGTCAATTCCAACTCATAGTGACCCTATGTCAACAGAACCAAACACTACCCAGTCCTAAGCCATCCTCACAATCCTTGCTACGCTAGAGCCCGTTGCTGCAGCTGCTGTGTCAGTCCATCTCATTGAGGATTGTCCCTTTTTCTCTGACCCTCCACTTTACCAAGCATGATATCCTTCTCCAGGGACTGGTCTCTTCTGACCACATGACCAAAGTAGGTGAGAACAACATCTATCTCATTTAATATTCACAACAGTTGTATGGATTATGTACCAGTATTCCCATCTTAGATATGTGAGAACTAATACCTAAAGAGCCTACGTAAAGTGGCTCAAAGTTAATCAGCTAGTAGTGAAATTGGAATTCAAACTCAAGCCTTCAGACCCCACATCCTATTCTGATTTTATTTTCTGACTTTGCAGCATAAAGACAATGGCTGGTAATTTGGTCAGAAGGAGAAAGCATTAGATCAGATTCTATGACCTCTTCCACAAGCATTTTTGAGCACATTCTGTGTGTGGGAGACTCTCAGTCACTACCATTGTTTAATAAGCATCCATTTTCATATCATCCTATTCTAAACACAGTAGAAAGTGGACTATAAAGTCCCAGATATATGTGGTAGACAAAATGTTCAAACAGAAATGAATCTGAATTAATTCTAGTCAAATTAATTGTGGTCTTTCATTGGCTTTCAAGTGGGAAGTGAAGGAAAATAGATAAAAGGGTTCATCAGATTAGGCACAGTGTCTGGTTTGTCTTTGGTGACAGGTGGGTTTTCTAGCAAAGATGAGCACAGAAAGGACAGTGATTTGGAGAAGGTAGAAAATTCATTTTAAGAAGCTACTGTGAAGAGATGAATAAATAAACTTATTATAATAAATAAACTTTCACAGGGAGTTTATTTATGAATGGGTCTGAAATGTCTGAAGTGAGTTGATTGGAGCATGGGAAAAGCAAAAGTAACATGACGATTCACATGCTAGTAAGATTTTAGTCAGAGATTTCAGCTTTTTTTTTTTTCCTTCTTTGTTCAGGTCTTTGTTCAATGAGTTGACTTGTAGGGAATGCACAAATTGAACAGTTTCTGAAGCAGGCTTCTTTCCTTCCATAGGAAGTCTCTCTTTTCTCAGCTGCTGTTT
Organism: Orycteropus afer afer; assembly: GCF_000298275.1. NCBI lineage: Eukaryota > Metazoa > Chordata > Mammalia > Tubulidentata > Orycteropodidae > Orycteropus > Orycteropus afer. The sequence goes on from NW_006922212.1 coordinate 1,311,282, forward strand.
CTTGGTAGCTCCATCCTTCGTTCCCACCACAGGCTTCTTGGACTTCTTCACAGCCACAGCTGTCTTTCTCCTCTACCACAGGCTTCGTGGCTGGAACTCCCTTCTCATCTGATTTGGCCTCTACTCCTGCTGCTGTTTTATCCATCCTGAGTTTGTAGTTCTCAATATGGTGAAGAACAATGTTTTGACAAGTGGTCTTTGCCTATGGGTTTAACATCCACATGATTGTCAGGTTTTCCGGTGAGTTCTTCTTCAGGACTCTGTGATGAACTTTCTTGTGTTTCTGTTTACAGAGCTCTTGTGATCTCAGGGCTTTTTAAGAGATCCTGTTAAGGTCTGTATTCATCATCTCATGCATGGGAAGCTTGCAGCTACTCTTGAAGGAGACACCTTCATGCCACGGGCCACACAGCTCTTCTACCTTGCTCAGAACACTTTCAGTCCAAATGCAGAAATGTGTCAAAGGCCTATCAGGAGCAAGTTTCAAAATGTTCAGTTTGCTCACATTAAGTAGAATGATTCCAGGAATGCTTCTGAAGGCCTCCATTGTCTTCATTATAGACAATTCATGGTCCTCTGTGCTGGATACAACATGAATGTCTCATTTTGCACTTGGCAGCTCTGATTCACTGAAACACATAGACCTTTTTGATATCATTCAAGACCTAAAGTTTCTTAAGAAGCAAAACAACCTCTTTGGTCTTCTTGTAGCTTTCAACTTTATCTTCGACAACCAAAGGAAGTTTAAGAATTTCTGCAATGCAGTGACCATTAGACATGGCCAGTGCTGGTAAGATTGAAGCAGCCAGGGCACAGCAGATGGCATGGCACTTCGGAGTGGTGTTTACTCTGTGCTGCCAACAGCCCTAGGTTTTTGTTGGTGCAAACATGTGGCTTCTACAACACATATTTCCAAATGCATGGAGGCCAGAGCAGGAAGTCTCACCACTTTGAACTCTGAGAATTTGAGCCACAGCTTGGACAATACCCCCAAACTCAGCACTGGTCTGAAGATTTTCTTATTCACTGACAGCATTGGGCTGCCTGCTATTTTTGCATAAGTGGTTATGAACAAAATTCATGATATCCGGTTAAATGGGAACCTTGAGCCCGGCAGGCAAAGTAACATTTTTGCCAGATGGTTCTCCCTTCTCGGAGTACATGGTCATCAGTGGATGAGCACATGCCATGGTGGGAGAGGAGAAGGCCACGCTTCTCTCAACGCAGCAACCCCCTTAGGAAAAGCACCTCAGTGAGATTTTAAGGCTTAGAAAGCATGGTCATAAACAGAAAACAGAACTTCTAGCCTTTGTCAGCAAGCATAAAGCTGGAAAGAGCAGAGATGTTTCCATTTATGGAAAATGGAATGGAAAGAGAGGAAGAAAGCTTACCTAAGTTGACAAACTGCTATAGGACAATCAGGGTGATAGGCATATTATACAAGCCATTCTCTGGAATTATTGACCATGCAAGCCAGTAGGTGTTGTCTCCATTTTGCAGATATATAAACTGGAGGTTCAGAGAGATAAATAACTTGCTCAAGGTTACAAGGGAATAAGCAATGGAATCTGGATGTTTTTCAAAATCTTCATAGTGATACTGATCCTGATTATTTTCACTACAACTATGGAAACCAGGAGCTCTTGTAGCATAGTGCCTAAGGCATTTGACTGATAGCCAGAAGACTGGGTTCATACCCACCAGCCACTCCTCGGAAGGAAGGTTGGGCAATCTACTTCTGTAGTGATACCGCCTCAGAAACCCATGGAGGGGTCGCTATGAGTCGGGTCCAACTCCACAGCACATAACCACCACAACATGGAAAACCAATATTCAAAAATAGAATGAAACATATACAGATAAATAAAAACTATACCTCTTATAATTTTTTTAGCAGAATATACCTATAAACATCAAACTTACCTGATTTTTAAGATTGATTTTTTTTTTTTTTTTGTCCACAAAATATTCAATAATCTTAGCCAACAACACAATTCATATGAATCTTTTTTTTTTTTTTTTTTTTTTTGTAGAACCCTGTGGAGGCTCCTAATGAAAACAATCTGCTTAATTACATTTACAAAATAAGATTCAAACATAACCTAAGTTCCATAAAATATGTATTCAAATTGTAGCTCTTCTGAGTTGTTCTGCAAATGGACCAATCATTCCAAAGTCCAGAAATTCTGTGAAGCAGGTAGTGCTGAGTTTGCTTTCTGGTTTTACTGCCATGACAGATGGATGCTACTGAATAACATCCCTGGGCCAAGAGACTTGGCCATAAAGTGTGGTGGTTTTCATCTCTACAACTTCTCTTATAATAAGAAAAAATGCTTAATAGTAGAGAGTCATACCAACTGAAAGTTTCTTGGTAGCCCAGCGGATGAATTTCTGGAAAGCCCAAATTCAATAACCAATCAATATGCACACAAATGACAAGGACAGTAAGCCCAGCTGCTAACCACCTTAATTATTAAAAGAAACCAAATCCTTCACCTCCCTCATTATGCCCTTCAGTGACAACATCTCAATGAGCACTGTCCTGATCCTGCCGTCTGACATTCTCCCCTGTCATCCAGGATCTTGGAGGCAGTTCTTTGTAAACTATTTGAGCAGATTGGAAGACTCATCATCAAGATATCGTGCTGAAACCATTCCAGAGTTTTAGTTTGTACAGGAAGACCATAGAATACAGAGACTAACTTAATAAACTTTGAAGCTATAATAATTGGATTTAACAATAATTTAGTTTCAGTTCTAGCACAGAGTAGGTATAAGACCTTAGGTTAGCACGCCCACTTTCCTGGACCTCAGTTCCCTAATCTGCTAAGTGAGGATGATCCTACCTCCTCCCTCTCTTGTTATGTAGATTGATGGGTGTTATTGTTTGTGTATGCTTAGAATACTCTAGGATATAATTAATGATTCGTATTTTTTGCCATTGTGGCCAGCAACATCATCTTCCAGTTCGAAGAAAAGAAGCCACCACTCAGTGTCCAAAACAGAAATTTGAATTCATTGCTCGCTGAGCAAGTGAGAGCTGTACTTTCAGGATCCAGCCACTGCTGATGTTATGTAGGGTTTTACACTTTCTAAAGTGTTGTTTGCTATGAATCAGAATCAACTCAAAAACAATGAGGTTGTTTTAATGGATTAAAGCGTAGTTACTAATGTGAGGTTGTCATTGATCCCTTGGCTTGGGCTTAAAACTGGTTCTGATGATTTGTTACTGTAACCAAAGAACTATCAGTCATTTCCTGTTTTTGACATTAAAGTACAGGAACTTTTAATTTTCATTGAGTCCTTCTCATATGCCATCCACCGTTCTAGACACTGGAGGTGCAACAGTTAACAAAACAGACAAAACTTCTTTTGTTGCTGAGCTGATCTGCTAAATTTTCAGATACATACTACAAATGCTACAGAAATTTACAGGAAACAGAATAGTTACAGTCGAATTTACTCATTCACTCACCATGCATGCCTTTACTCTTCTCCCTGAATTATGTCAAACACTGTAGATACAGGTAGTCACTGGGTTATGAATGAGATCTCTTCCTAACTGTGTTTTGAAGAATTTGTATGTAAGTCAGAACAGATGCCTCTGTTTCTTATTTAGTCTTATTTTAGTGCAAGAAATGGCTCAATGCCTTTTCAGTGATTTAAAAGCTGCACATGCAGCAAGTGAAGATGATTGTAATGAAGACTTTGTTGTGAGTAGGGATTGGTCCAATTGTTTCACAGAGAAGCAAGTTTCCAGAACATTAAAGGACACATAGGAGTTGTCTGCAACTTGATATTCATAACCTGGGGACTGCTGGTGTGACCTTGAATGCAGTCCTTGTCCTTGTGGAATTTATATACTATTGGGCCAGCAAGAGGAAAAAGATGAACAGGCAGAGAAATATATCATCTGATTTTAGGTAGAGACAAGCACAATGAAAATAAACACAATGTGATAAAGGGCAGAGAAATAGAAAAGAGAGGGGTCAGGGAAGGACTTTCTGAAGAACTCACTTTTCTGTAAATACTTTCAAAAATTAGCGTGTGAGACAATAGAGTCCAGATCGAGAGGATTTTAGGCAGAGAGACTACCAATTACAGCAGCCTTGAGCTGGGAGTGGGTTCTGTGTCTCCAGGGAGCATGGGACAGCTAATGTAGCTGGAACAGATTGAGCAGGATGCGCTAGAGGGGAGAGAACTGGAGGGATAGCCAAGGTCACATCATGCAAGGGCACTGCAGGGACCTTTGGTTTGTTCTCTGTTTACTGGGAAGTCATTGAAGGATTAGGATTAGTCCCTTGTCCTCTTTCCTAAGCCTTGACATTTGTTTCACACCATACTTGCCTGTCTCTATCTCTATGTGGACGTCTACTACCAGACACCTCCTTGCCCTGTCCCAGATAACTGCCAGGACAGTGATTCATGACCTTTCATAAGACCTTCCTTACCTTTGGACAATTTCCTCTAATACCCATCACTGATCTAGCATCTACCTGAGCTGAAAATTCACCCTTCTTTTATAGGCTATGTCTGTCCTTCTAGTTTTCACTTCTTAACAGGCTTTTTCAAGAGCCTTGGGTTTAACTGCATCTTTAATTACTTCTTTCAGAACAATGTGAATTGTCTTTATAATACTTAAAAAAAAATTGCCATCAAGTCAACCCCATTTCATGGTGAACACATGTGTGTCAGAGTAGAAATGTGCTCATGGAGTCTTGATGGCTGATATTCACAAGTTGATGGCCAGCCCTTTCTTCTGAGGAGCCGCTGAGGTCCTCAAACATCCAACCTTTTGCTTAGCAGCTGAGCATGTTAACACTTTCCACCACCCAGGGACTCCTAGTGAGACTTAAATGTCAAATAATATTCCCTGAGCACCTGCCTCTTGAGAGTATATGACAGTGGAGATGAAAGGGCAAATTTCATAAAACAAAGAGTCATGTTTGTTTATTTCTTTTGACTTTCTCTTGCCCCATGTATTAGCTTCAAAATTACCAAAACCCAAAAACCCAATGTTTATGAATTGATTCTGATGCATAGTGACCCTATAAGACAGAGTAGAACTTCCCAATAGGTTTTCCAAGGTTGTGAATATTTAGAGAAGCAGACTTTCTCATCTTTCTCCCACAGAAGGGCTGGTAGGTTTGAACTGTCAACCTTGGCTTGGGTGAGGTGCACTTTAGTCTTCAAGTGGCATATTTTCTTTAAAGCTATATTTTGCAGCAGATTTGCCCAGTGCAATGCATCATTTGATTTCTTGACTGCTGCTTCCATGGGCATTGATTGCAGATCCAAGTAAATTGAAATCCTTAACAACTTCAATATTTTTTCCATTGATCTTGAAGCAGAATTACATTTAAGCAAATGAAAATTAGGCTACAGAGTCCCTTCTGTGTGCATGGAAGTTTTTTATGTTCTTATTCTAAATAAATATTAACTTCTGTACTAAAATTTGTAAATGTGAGTTTGCAATCTTTTTTACAGATTCACTCCTAAAAATTGTATATTAGCTCCAGGCACCATAAAAATATGATCTGTTCCTAGTTATGAGCTTAACAAATCTTATCTTTCTCCATTGGATTAAAGTCTCTGGCAGGAAACACAGAAAGCAAGATCCAGTATCCAACACTAGAAGTTGGATAAAATGTTTCCATCAGGAGCGTCCTTGTCTTTCTACCAGTTTGCATGACTACCCAAATTCATGCCAAACTCACTGCGGACAGCATCATTTGGTAACATGACATCTCTTGGTCTTGCTGACTACAAGGAGAATGTAGTCCTTTTCCCTACAGAATTGTCTCAGGAACTCAAGTGGGATTGGACCTGCTGGAAAGTCTGGAAACATGGCTGAATGGAAAGAGCATGGACTTCTTCATCAGATGGACATGGATGCAAATTCTACCTTCTTCACTTATAAGTTGACCTTGGGCAACTTATGTACCCTTTTTGAGCTTCAGTTTCATCCTAAGTAAGTTGATCATTGCTGTGAAGACTACTGGAGATGAACGTTTAGTGCTTAGCTCTATAAATCTGCTTCATGTATGTGACCATGAATTATTGGATGTAGTGTAAGAAGCCAGATAAGACAAAGACTGAGGAAAGGAGGTAAAGATGGACATCACCTGTTATATATACATCATGTATTTTATACATGGTTGCATAGACTAAAGGGCTACAGATTTGGACTGTTGTTGTTAATTGCCATCAAGTCACCTCTGACTCTGGAGGACTTTATGTTCAGCCAGACAAAGTACTGTGCGGTCCTTTCCCATCTCATGCTCTTCATCATTTCTGAGTCTATTGTTGTGGCTGTTTTCACTGACTCTCTACTTTACGAAACATGATTCCCTTTTCTTGTGATTAGTCTTCCCTAATGATGTACCCCAAGAAAGTGAGCCAGACTCTCACTATCCTCACTTCCAAAGAGCCTTCTGGCTTTATTTCTCCTAACACTGATTTGCTCATTCTTCTGCCAGGCCCCGGCATATTCAATATTCTTTGCCAACACCACGGTTTGAATTCATCGATTTTTCTGTCTTTCTTTTTCATTGCTTAGCTTTCGTAAGCACATGAGACTATTGAAAAAAAAAAAAACAAACAAAACATTGCTTGAGTTATGTACACCTTAGCTGAAAAAAAGTAACATTTGTTTCTTTCTAAAACTTTAGAAGAGATCTTTTGCAGAAGATTTGCTCAGTGTTTGATTTTGTGATTGCTGTTTCCATGAGTGTTGATTATTGATCCAAGTAGAATGACATTATTAATGTCTATATTTTTCTACCGTTATGATGATGTTATTTATTTGTCCAGTTTGAGGATTTTCATTTTCCTCATGTTCAGGTGTAATTCATATGGAAAACTATAGTCTTTGACCTTGATCAGTACATGCTTTAAGTCATCTTCATTTTTGGCAAACAAGGCTATGTCATCTGCATATCACAGGTTGTTAATGAGACTTCCGCTAATCCTGATGGCATGTTCTTCTTTATATAGTCCAGATTCTTGGATTATTTGGAATAAATACCACCCTAAAAATATCCTCCTCATTTAAGACAGGTGGAACCTTTCAAATTTATGGGTAATCATTCATTCACTCATCATGTATTGATCTACTGAGTACTGTTCTAGGCACTGGGGATACTAAAGGGACAAAACTGCTGAATTCCCTGCTGCTGTAGAGGGGTTGGCCTTGGTAGCAGCAGGCACCTTCTTTGTCTATATTATACCCACAGGAAGGCAGAGAGTGTGAGCATAGCTGTAGACCAGTTGGCACATTCAGAATGAAAGTTCAGAGACTCTGTCCAATTTCTTTCTTCTTCTCGGTTAATAAAAGTGGAGTCATTAGCTGTGGGAGGGTGAAACACATTTGTAGTGTGGAGAGTAATGGATATTTAAGGAGAGGAGAAGGTAAAAGATAGTCCTCTTAGAGCCTGGGGAAGTGAATTTCCTAGGCAAATGGGAGAAGATTGCCAAGGAGTGCTGAGTGCTGATTTGAGATTTGTGGTCATTGTTTAATGGAAGACTTGCCCCCACTCTGATGAAGTACACCCTTCCTTGGGCACATTACTGCAAGATTTTTCTTACCACACATGTTCAAAGAGAAGAACAGAATTGATGAACAAGGGAGAAAGCAAGAAAAATAGGAAGGGAGAGAATAAAAGAATCCACTTAATTACAACCTCCCAATGTACATAGCAACCCCCATTGGGTTTCTGAGACTGTAAATATTTACAGAAGTAGATTATCTCATCTTCCTTCCACAGAGCAGTTGGTGGGTTTGAACCACTGACTTTCTGATTAGCACCCACATGCCTTATCCACTGTGCCACCAGACTCACTGCTGTTGAGTCAATCCTGACTCATAGGGACCCCTCTTTGTGTTTCCAAGGCAGTATCTTTATGGTAGATTGTCTAGTCTTCCTTCCAAGGAGTGGCTAGTGGATTTGAACCACCAGCCTTCTGGTTAGCAGTCAAATGCCTTTGTCAGTACACCACCAGAGCTCCTTTAAGTGTGCAAATGTGCAATAATGGTTATCACAGTTCAGAGTGTGGAGGTACAATCATGGACAACTTACCACCCAAGCAGTTGGGAATTGTGTCCTTCAGTTGTGTGATAAGGTGGGGAGGCCTATGCTTTCCATTTTACTTTCTCAGTCATATGGCCATGGTGGGGCACTATAAATCAATATAAGAATGCTCTGGGAAGAGCATCAGACAAAACACCTGCAAATACCAGTTTGTTATGGTGAAAATACTTGAGAAAATATTCTCAGATGACTCTTCATGAATCAGATAGGATCCTGCAAGTTGCATATATACTGTATCTTAACAAATGGTGTAAGGTTGACATATACCAAGGCCAATGTGCTGCCAAAGAGCCTTGCTGACTGAGAAAAGAATATCATTGTCTGTGCTTTCTGCAAGCAGCAGTAGTTTTATGACTCTTAGGAGCAAACCATTTTACTCCATTGATGTGCATTGCTTTTTATCCTCTGAAAAGGAATATTGGACAGGGTGTGTGACATGTGAGAAAAGATGGGGTATAGAAGGAGACCCTAGAGCAAGGGTTTACTCCTACTTGGGAATTCTCAGATCCCCTAATTTCTCAGCTTCAGTAATTTTCTTGCTATGCTGCATCTTGCCTGCATCTGACTGGATGCCATTCATGCAAAAACCTAGGTAAGAATTATTTATTATGGAAACAGATTAAAAAGAAATAAATGGTAGAAAGAGTAAGATTTAAGAGATACACAGAGCATTTAAGACTGATGCGAAGATTCCATTAAATGGCTTACTAGCAAAGAATTAATTCTTCTACATTTTTTTTTTCTTGTCTTTTAAAATTACTGAATAAAATGTGGGCATAGGATTATCCACATAATTTTCCTTTTTCATTACTAGGACTCTTTCCTCACTAATGAATGAGAAGATGAAGCTGATTTTGATTCATATCATTATAAATTGGGGCAGAAAACACCTACTCTCAGCATTTCTTAAGTAGCAGGCTGCAGGCTGTTGTCTCCAATAAAAAAAAAAAAAGTAAATAAGATAAGACAAACTCAGGTCCTTTAATAACTCTCCAGAAATATTCTCACTCCCTGAGTTTGAACCAGAGCACCAGTACTTACTGGCTTTGTAATCTTGGGGATGCTGCTCATCCTTTCTGTGCCTCAGTTTCCTCATCAGTAAAGAGGAATTGATAAATAGGGTTATTTTGAGAATAAAGTGAGTTAAAACATACAAACATCTACAGTGCCTGGCCCAAAGTGAAGTGGTCTCTATGTTAGCTTGATTCTCTTTTACATAAATTTTGCCTGTGTTACCCTATGCATGCATAGTTAAGGCTTTGATGAAAAAAAAAAACAGGCATATTACATTCATTTATCACCCGGGAGTTAGCTAAACTGTAATTCAGCGCTAAGTTCATAACTCCACCTGGGCTGGTCACCAAATATATAGATGGGCATGTGAAGGACCATGACACAAATCCTTCTCTACCACTATTGGAACAAACCCAGCTTCTTGTGCTCACACATCTGCCTTTTCCACTAATCTCGGAGCATCTTTCAGGAAGAAAGGATTTCTAACCCATGCTTATATCCCCTATCCCAGTAATTAGTAGATGCTCAAAAAATGAGCAAAAAGGGAGAAATGGGTGTGTGTGGGGGGGACCTGCCATCAAGTTGATTCTGACTCATAGTGACTTCCAAGGCTGTAAATCTTTATGGAAGCAGATTGCCTCATCTTTCTTCCATAGAACAGCTGATGGGTTTGCGCCACTGAATGTTTAGTTAGCAGTCAAATGCCTTAACCATTACACCACCAGAGATCCTTAGAAAACAAAATGCAAACACACTGCTGTCGATCAGATCCGACTCATAGAGACCCCTCCTTGGGTTTCCAAGGTGGTATCAGTACAGAAGTAGATTGCCCAACCTTCCTTCTGAGGAGTGACTGGTGGGTTTGAATCACCAGCTTTCTGGTTAGCAGTCAAGTGCCTTAAGCACAACTTCATCAGAGCTCCTTAGAGAATAAGATAAATGACTTTAAATCAATATTACTTTAATATTGCTAAACCACATTCTATAGCTTTCTCCTATTTTTTTGTGCTATTAACAATATACTTCTGGCAGATTTGTCAATAACAGAAACACAAAAGGAAAGAGACTATGGGAGTGGAAATTTCAAGGATGGTAACATCCTTGTTAGTCCTTGTTAGTCTTTAAATGGCTACAGAAGCCCTCCCAAGACAGCTATACTCCTTTGCAAAATAGAATCAAATGAGGGTCCTAAAAAAATGTAGAATTTATTAGAAAATCAGTTGGTAGCAAATTTTCACCCATACTTGCTTGCATAAGTCACTAGTAGAACTTCTTCCAGGGCACATTTATTAGTTCTTTTGGCAGTCCATGGTATTTTTAGTATTCTTCAACATCACAACTCAAAAGCATCAAGTTTCTGTCTTCCTTATTCATTGTCCAGCTCTCACATACATATGAGAAGATTGAAAATATCATGGCTTGGGTTGGGCACACTTTAGTCTTCAAGGAGACATCTGTGTTCTTCATCACTTGAAAGAGGTCTTTTCCAGCACATTTGCCCAATGCAGTATGTCATCTAATGTTGACTGCTGCTTCCATTGGTACTTATTGTGGAACAAAGTAAAATAAATCTTTCACAACTTCAATCTTTTCTCCATTTATCATGATGCTACTTATTGATCCAGTTGTGAGGATTTTAGTTTTCTTTATGTTGAGGTGTATTACATACTGCAGACTACAGTCTTTAATCTTCATCAGTAAGTGCTTCAAGTCATCTTCACTTTCAGCAAGCAAAGTTGTGTCATCTGCATATTACAGTTTATTAGTGAATCTTTCT
>NW_006922212.1:1322527-1340813 GCF_000298275.1 Orycteropus afer afer
ATCCTTCTGGTATCTTTGCTTTGAGCCAAGATGCATTTGACATCAGTAATGATATCCCTTGTTCCATGTCCTCTTCTGAATCCAGCTTGCATTTCTGGAAGTTCTCTCTCAATATACTGCTGCAACCATTCTTTAATTATCTTCAGTAAGATTTTACTTGCATGGGATATTATTGATATTGTTAAATAATTTCCACATTTTGTTGGATCACCTTTCTTTGGAATGGGTACAAATATGGATTTCTTCCAGTCAGTTGGCCAGGTAGCTGTCTTCCAAATCTCTTGGCATAACTGAGTGAGTGCCTCCAGCACAGCATCAGTTTGTTGAAACATGTCAATGGGTATTCTGTCAATTCCTGGAGGCTTGCTTTTTGCCAATTCAGTGCAGCTTCAAATTCTTCCTTCAGTACCATTGGTTCTTGATCATATGCCACCTCCTGAAATGGATGAACCTCAGCCAATCATTTTTGGTTCAGTGACTCTGTGTATTCCTTCCATCTTCTTTTGATGTCTCCTGCATCATTTAATATTTTACCCATAGAATCTTTCAATATTGCAACTTGAGGCTTGAATTTTTTTCTTCAGTTCTTTCAGCTTGAGAAATGCCAAGCATATTATTGGTGAAGAATACTGAAAGTGTCATAGACTGCCAAAAGAATCATGAGGATTAGATTAGTTCATATATGCCATATAACATATACCATGCCATATATATTGCACGTAGTCCATATGCTTAGAACAAAGCCTGGCCTAACATAACTCTAGCTTTTGGTTTTATTATTATTTTAGCAATCATCAGATAGTACATAAAAATATTCTTTTTTTGCCTTTACATATTAATTATAAGAGATATGGAGCTTTGTTTTGTATGTATTTATTTCCATATATTTATAACCATATTTTAATGGGAATATACATAGTATTTTTAACATTCATGTAGATCTTACTTTATTTCCAAAATTAACACAAATTCATAAAACATTAGGCAGTGCAGAAGTCTAGGCAATGACAAGTGAAGTCCTCTATGTTCCTGTTGGAGAGCACTGCTGGAGAAACACTTTCTAAAGCTATTTCAGTAGAATTTGGAGGTCAGGAGATGTTTGCAGAAAAGGCTTTGAAGGTCACGCCATTTGGGATCACTGTCCTATAAGTCCCTCTTGGGAACTCAAAATATGCCTGGGTATATTGAAAAGCCTTGTCGTTGTTATTTGCCATCGAGTTGGCCCTGACTCATAGCGACCCCTCCTTGGGTTTCCTAGGCAGTTTCACTACGGAAGTAGATTGCCCAACTTTCCTTCCGAGGAGCGGCTGGTGGGTTTGAACTGCCAGCCTTCTGCTTAGCAGTCAAGTGCCTTAGGCACTATGCTACCAGAGCTCCATGAAAAGCATTGAGAAGTCTGCTATAGAGAAACCATTCTGCTTCTGTGTAACCACAAGTAATGTTTAGAAGTTCCTGGGTCACACAAACAGTTTAGCACTCACCTACTCACCAATAGGTTTGTGCTTAAAATCCACCCAGTGGTGACTTGGCAAAAATGCTTGGCAATCTGCTTCCAGAAACTCACAGCCTTGGAAACCCTGTGGACCACAGTTCTACTCTGCATACATGGGGTCACCATGAGACAGACTCAATGGCTAATGATTTTAAGGAAAGTTTGCCTCTAACCACAACCTAAAAACATTGCCATCAAGTTGATTCTGACTCATAGTGACCCTAGAGGACAGAATGGAATGGCCCCATAGGGTTTCCGAGGCCATAAATCTTTATGGAAACAGGCTGGTTCATCTTTCTTCTGCAGAGGAGCTGGTGGTTTTGAATGGCCAACCTTTCAGTTAGCAGTTGAGCTCTTAACCACTGTGCCACCTGGGCTCCTTAACAGAATCCTACAGAACCCATTTTTGGAAATTATAGTAAGCTATGCTATTGTTAGTTGTCATTGGATTGACTCCGATTCATGATGAGCTTATGTATAACAGAATGAAATATTGCCTGGCCCTGTACTGCCTTTATTATTGATGCTATGTTTGAATCCATTGTTGTGGTTACTGTGTCAGTCTATCTCATGGGGGGTTTCTTTGGTTTGTGACCCTCTGAGAGCTGGTGGCATAGTGCCAAAGCATTTGACTGCTAACCAGAAGGCAGGCAGTTCAAACTCACCAGCCATTCCTTGGAAGGAAGATTGGGCAATCTACTTCTGTAGTGATACCACCTCAGATCCGACTTGACGGTGGTGAGTTTGGGAGCTCTTCTGGTGTAGTGTCTAAGGCACTTGACTGCTAACCAGAAGGCTGACAGTTCAAACCCACCAGCTATTCCTCGGAAGGAAGATTGGGTGATCTACTTCCATAGTGATACTGCCTCAGAAACCCAAGGAGGGGTCACTGAGTCAGAGATGACTCGATGGCACATAACAACAACACTGATTTACCCAACAGAATGTTCTTTTCTAGTGATTGCTCTCTCCTGATGATGTGTCAATGTCAATGTCAATGTCAATGTGAATGAGCCAATGTCTCTGATCCTCATTTCTAAAGTGCACTCTGAAAATATTTCTTCTAAAACTGATTTATTTATTCTCCTGGCAAACCATAATATATCCAATATATTAAGCTGTAAACCAAACCCATTCCCATGGTATGGATTCTCACTCGTGGTGACCCCACATGCTACAGGGTAGAACTGCTCTATGGGGTTTTCGTGGTACAATCTTTGTGGAAGCAGATCATCACAGGTGTTTCTGTGGCTGCTAGATGGCTTCAAACCATCAACATTTTAGGTTAGAGCACAATGTGTTTGTGTCACCCAGGGAATTACATTAAGCTGCTGTTTTCTGCTGTTGTATGTAGACAGCATACAACAGCAGAAAGATCATAGACATCTGGATCAAAGAGGTTTGGAGGGAAATCTGAGCTCTATCCCTTAGTTATTCTGTTTTTCCTTTTGTTTGTTTTAATTTCCTTAAGTATTAGCTGCCTTATGAGTAAAATAAGGATAACAATAAATGCCCCAAAGTCTCTTTGTGGAAATTAAATATCAGATGAAAAGCCTAAGCAGATGTCACCAATGCTCCCTTCCTTCCCTTCTCTTCAATGAATGCAGAGATATTTACAGGGAACTTTTCTGGAAGACTCCAGGAATCCCCAGGGAATTGTCTTGCAAATTTTTCATTGAAGAGAAATATTTCTGAGTGTGGTTTGAAAAATAATATAGAAGCCCCTTCACTCTATGGAAGGTTTGCTGCTGCTTCTCTTTTTTTTTTTTTTTTTTTCTTTAGAGAAAATACAGCCGGAAATTTGGTATCTGTGTCATACTTTCTTTTACCCAAAAGCAATATACTTTATCTCCCCATCTTGTCATTTCCATGATGTACAGTGTCACCATTTGGAAGTGGCCATTTATGACATGAGGAATATGCTCAAGCCATGTTAATTTTCACCTTTTGTACCAAATGATTGTGTCATTGTAATGAGGCATGGTGACTGTGCACAGGCAGGCATTCAAAGAGGCCTTTTACTTTCTACATGAAATACACACATGATGCCATCCAATCAAACATTCTATTTACTCCAAATATTCTGATCTCTAGGCAACTTATGCTGCTGTTGAGAGTTGTGAGGGTGACTTTCAAATAGACTACAGAGGAGAGATAAGGGAGAGAGAGAGGCATGCAAGATAAGTGGGGAACATGGAAGTTCGCCCGCATATCTGCATTCAAATGGAAAGGATGCTGAAATGGGAAAAGCATGGGGATGAATGAACATAAACTCCAGGGCTCTAGCAAACACTTTTCATTTAAAGTTTATCTCATTCCTTACAAATTGTGGTTTGTATATTGCAGCAAGTCATGTCACTGAAGGAAGGAACCCAGCTCTTTTGTGTCATGTTAGAAGGAGGCATCCTGTCATCTGTATCTTTTTTTTTTTTTTCAATTATAATTTTTGGCATTGTTTTCCTCTGGCAGACAGTTGGTTCATCAACTCCTTCCTGACATCAAATTCTGCCCCCGTTCATGGTTTTATCTCTTGTAAAAAAAAGACAATTCAGAATACACTATAATTCCTCAGAATCCAGACTGACTCATTTGGAGTGTGTGGTGTTAGGGACAACTGTCTGAACTGATATTTTGAGCAAATCTTTATTCATAGAACATGTAAATGTGTTTGTCTAAAGAAGATTTAGAGGGGAAATATTTAAAATCCTGGAGGAAGTCAACTGTTTTCAATCCACCTCCAAGTTCCTCAGACTCCATTTAAATAATGTGTACAATTAAAAATTATTTTTTTGCATTCAATGAAAGTGAGATTAAAAAAGGGTGTCACATAAACTTGAACTAATATTTAATTTAAAAATATATAATGAACTAAATTTTTAATTTTAAGGAGCTCTGGTAGCATAGTGCTTAAGGCACTTAACTGCCAACTAGAAAGCTGGCGGTTCAAACCCACCAGCCACTCCTCAGAAGTAAGATGGGACAATCTACTTCCATAGTGATACTGCCTCAGAAACCCAAGGAGCAGTCGCTATGAGTTGGGTCCGACTCGATGGCACATAACAACACAACAACAATATTTAATTTTAAAATATATAATGTTGGGTCAGTATAGGCCACTGCAGGGGAAGTATGTATGTGTGTGTGTGTGTGTGTGTGTGTGTTTTAAGGGCACAACATGCACAACAAAATGTTACTAAAAAGGGAAGGTAAGCATTAAAAGGACCGAAGGAGGCATCAGAATCATTGGCATTTTAATCCCAGGTGTTCTCCTTCAAGGTATGTCATGTGGGACTAAGAGCTGTAGCAGATGCTCTTTGTGACCATCCGAGTCTCTTGGGATCCCTTTTCTGGGAGGGTATGTGTATCCCTGAGCTGTGAGTGTTCACTAAGGGCTCACAACTGTTCTCTTCTCTGGAAGATCACCCTTCGGTGATTGTAGCCAAATTGCCTGGGAGTTATACATTCAGACACATGCATACACACACACACATACATGCACACACCATGACTAGGAAAGGTATGCTTGTTCCAGGTGGGACAAACTGCTTTGCTATGTACACAGAGTTCTCTGTGGAAGCTGGACTTCCCCTGAAACATCCAAGCTCGTTTTGTTT
The DNA here is from genome assembly GCF_000298275.1 of Orycteropus afer afer. Lineage (NCBI taxonomy): Eukaryota > Metazoa > Chordata > Mammalia > Tubulidentata > Orycteropodidae > Orycteropus > Orycteropus afer. The sequence continues at coordinate 1,327,634 of NW_006922212.1, forward strand.
TCCTTCCCTGTTCCCTATACTTCAAGTCTAGTTTCTTCTGTGAGTACTTTCTCCTAAAGCCAGGAGGAAGAAAATACTGCCTCAGGCTCTGTCTTAAAGCCCCTGGCCCAAGACAAGTGACTTGACTTCACTGTGTCTCAGTTTCTTTTTCTGAAATAAAATCTACTAAATGAAAGCACCCAGAATGATGACCAACTCAATGTAAATGCTTACTACCTTTTCTTTTTGCTGTTACTATTCTTTGAATTAAGGAGCTCTGGTGGGGCTGTGGTGAAAGCATGGGGCTGCTAACCAAAAGGTGGGTTGTTCAATGAGGCAGTCTACTTCTGTAATGATTTACAGCATTGGAAATCCTATGTGAGCAGTTCTCCTGTCTCCTATAGGGTCACTATGAGTCAGAATCAACTCGATGGCAGTGGGTGGGTATTCTTTAAATTAATCACTAATGTGCTGAGACATTAAACCACTTTTTTAAAGTTAAATACCAAAGAGTAAATTATAGATTTCAGGGCAGACAATTTAATAAAACTCAGTAATGGGCATTTTCACTTGCTTTTTTTAAAAATTATTGCATTTAAATTTAATTTTATAGAATTTGCTTTACATACTTCAAAAAATACCTGTTTTCACAAGGATTAGGCCAGTGTAATTTAGGACCACTGAGAATTTACAGTGTAGTAGGGATATTCAACACATACTCAGATGTATATAATATAAGGAATGCTTGGAAGATATGTGTAGAGGGCTCAAGCTATGTAGAAGCAAAATGCGTGTCAGTTGAAGACAAGGAAATGTCACAACCAGATTGAGGCATGAGGGAAATTGGCTGGGCTGAAATCTGCATTTGATCTCTTCTTACTTAATTTAAAAGAAGGAAGAATGGATGGATTGCTGACTGAATGAATTTTTTGGAACAATTTTATTGAAGTATAATTTATATTCTACTTTCCTTGGTACTGAAAGTACCATGGACTGCCAAAAGAACTAACAAATCTGTCCTGGAGGAAGTGCAGCCAGAATGCTCCTTGGAAGTGAGAATGGTCAGGCTTCGTCTCACCTACTTTGGTCATGTTGTAAGAAGGGACCATTCCCTGGAGAAGAATGTCATGTTGGTAAGGTGGAGGGTCGACGAAAGAGGAGAAGACCTTCAACGAGACAGATTGACAAGGTGGCTGTGAGGATGGGCTCAGATACAGCAAGGAGCAAGAAGGTGGTGCGGAATCGGGCAGTGTTCGTTCTGCTATGCATGGGGTCACTATGAGTCGGAAAGGACTCGACAGCACCTAACAACAATTTACATTCCATAAAATTCACACATTTTAAGTGTACAGTTTAGTGAATTTTAGTAAATTTACCAATTTGTCTAACTATCACATCCACCCAGTTTCAGAACATTTCTATCACCCAAATAACATCCTCCTTACCTTTTATAGTTAATCTCAATTCCCATTTCCAGCCTCATGCAACCACTAATGAATTAATGCATAAGGCATCTGACTGCTAACTGGAAGTCTGGAGGTTCAAACCCATCAGCCACTCCTTGGAAGGAAGATTGGGTGCTCTACTTCTGTAGTGATACCACCTCAGAAACCCAAGAAGGGGTTGCTATGAGTTGGATCCGACTCGATGGCAGTGAGTTTGGTTTTTGACATAGATTTTTTATTCTGAACATTTTATATAAATGTGTTTATACAATATGTAGTTTTTAATGTTTACCTCCTTTTAGTTAACATAATATTTTTTAGATTCATCTGTGTTATAGCATGTATCAGTGATTCATTCTTTTTTATTGCTTAATAATATTCCTTAGAGTGAATAAAACATATGTTGTTTATCAATTTGCCAGTTGATGGACTTTTGGATTGTTTTGACTTTTAGCTATTTCTTGTGCAAGTCTTTGTGAGGAGGTTAGCTGGATGTTAACAGCTAAAAATGAGCTAGTATAGTGTTTGCATTTAAAGAAATTCTATGAGTAAAGAATGACATAAAAAATTTGTATTTATATATATTTCAAATATATCTGTGACTGTATAGAGCATAAAACCAAACCAAACCCATTGCCATTGAGTCAACTCTGGCTCATAGTGACCCCCATTGGGTTTCTGAGGAGGTAAATCTTTACAGAAGTAGATTGCACATTCTTCCTTCTGCAGAGTGGATGGTGGGTTTGAACCACCAACCTTCTTGTTAGCAGTCAAATGCCTTAGGCACTGCACCACCAGAACTCCTTATAGTAGAGCATAGAAGGGGCACAATTCTGAAAACTTATTAGATATAACCAAACACCTTGAGGGAATGAGTCTCTGGGCATCAGGGCTCAGGGTCATAGTCTCAGGGGACACTGAGGTCAATTGGCATAACATAGTCCACAAAGACAATGTTCTACATCCTACTTTGGTGAATAACAACTGAGATTTTAATAGCTTGTGACTAGCCATCTAAGTTGCTGTCTGAAGGTATGATGAGTGAAGAAAATCAAAGATGATAGGAAAAACATTAGTCCCAAGTACTGATGGACCATGTGAAGCTCAGTCTCAATGATCCTGAGACCAAAAGACTAGATGGTACCCAAATAACACTGACGAAAGCTCTGAGACACATCACAAGAGAAGGTCTTGGATGGAGTGGGAGGAAAATGTGGAACAAAAGTCAAAATCATGAAAACAACCAGGTTTACTAGCCTGAGAGAAACTTGTGGAATCCCAGAGACTGTAGCCCTTAGTCACTCTTCAAACCTGGAATTGAACTCACTCTTCAGCCAAATAATACACAGGCCCATAAAGTGAACTGTAACACCAGGGAAGTATGTACCACTTAGAACAATCCACCATACAAGATCAAAAGGGCATCATTTGCCCAGCGATCAAGCTCAGAAGGCAGAAAGGGATAGCAAAGGGCAGATGGAAACAGTCAATGCAGGGAGGATACGGGAAGAGTGTTGTTACATTGTGGGGATTTCAATCAATGTCATGAAACAAAATACCTCTTAATTGTTGAATGGAAATCCAATTTGCTGTGTAAACTTTCACCCAAACCACATAAATAAAAAGTTAAAAAAAAAAGAAAAATGATTTGTGTGTGTTCAAGAAAGTGTCAAGCTCCTTTAACAACATCAAGGAGCCTTATTGATAAAAGAGGAATATAAAAAACAGTAAGAGCAGAATTTTCCAGTGTACATTCAGATAAATATATATCTCCAAATATGTTCTACCTAGAAAAGGTTTTAAATTCAAAACATTTTGTGAAACTTTTTATATTATATGCTCCTCTAGAGCATCTTAAAGGCACTGAGCAGTCCCATAGTTAAGATAGCAATTAAAATAATAATAATAATAAGAAGAAGAAGTCAATCTAAATTTTGTTTACCTTAGAATGTCACAAAAACATTTAACCATGGAAGCTGTTTTTAATAATTGACATTACTAAAGTTTCAAGAACCTAATAATCCATGGACTTACTTCAGTTAATGAATATAAAAAAAAAATACATGTTAGGTTCTGCATTATAGGCAAGAGAAGAAATTATGAAAAACTTGTTGTATTTAAAGGACATTGTGGACATTTTAAAAATTCATGTAGCTTTTTGGATTCTCATCAAATTTCTAATTCATACATCTGTTAGGGCAAATTAATGTACATTAAGATCTCAAATATTAAAATGAGGATAACATCATTCAATCCTATTCTTTCTAGTCAGTATTTTTACAAACTCTTGGTCATATGCCATTATTGGGTTTGGAAATTATTTCTATGAGTCTTGATCCACATTTTTAAGAAAATAGAATGAAACATTTCAGAATGAATCACATATTGTTAGAGTAAGTTTTGTTTCATAAAACTTTTGCTTCATTTGCATGTGTGTGTATATATGTATCTGTATTGACATAATGTGTGAACAGTAAGTTTCTATTAAATGAAAATGAAAAACACTGCTCTAATTCATGAATTCTCAATTTTTGAAGAAAGCATCATCATGGTACAAGAGATACTTTTAGGTTGTACAGGAAAAATCATTGCTAATATTGTATCAATGATGTTGTTTTTGGTGCTGGTGAGTTGGTTCCAATTCATAGTGACCTTATATACAACAGAGTGAAACACTGCCTGGTTCTGCACAATCCTCACAATTATTTCTATTTTTGAACCCATTGTTGTGGGCATTGTGTCAATCCAATCCATCCTCTTTCTGCTGATGTTGTACCAAACCTGATTTCCTTCTCCAGGAATGGTCCCTCCTGCTAACATCTACAAAATATGTGAGACAAAGTCTCACTGTCCTTGCTTCTAAGGAGTATGTTGGCTGTACTTCTTCTAAGAAAAACTTGTTCGTTATTCTGGAAGTCCATGATTAACCAAACAGAAAATCAAACTCACTGCTGTTGAGTCAGATCTGATTCATAATGACCCCTCCTTGGGTTTCCAAGGCATTATCACTATAGAAGTAGACTGTCCCATTTTCCTTCCAAGAAGTGGCTCATGGATTTGAACCTCCAGCCTTCTGCTTAGCAGTCAAATGCCTTAGGCACTATGCCACCAGAGCTCCTTGGAAGTCCAGCATATATTTTAATATTCTTCACCAATACCATAATTCAAATGCATTAATAATTCTTCTCTCATCTTCCAGCTTTTGCATGGGTGTGCAGCAGTTGAAAAACTATGTTGTAGGTCAGGCATATCAGTAGTGAGGTTTTTATATCCTTTTTAATCCTGGTCCAATTTATTTTTATTTATTTTTATTTTAGAAATGAGGCAGTCTCTTTTTGGTGCCAGTCTTTAACACGTTACTATCCCTACTCTCTGCAGGGAGATAGATCAGACCTAGTACTTGAAAACAATGCTGATTCATTGTTTCTGTTTCCCATGTTTGTCATTACCTCTTCTCTATGGCAAATGATCCTCATTTACCATTTGCAAGTGATACAACATTTCTTAAGATAAAATATTTAAGTATAAGTTAAGTGAATCTTAAGAAAAAATAAATAATAATGTAAGATAAGTAGGTAGGTAGGTATGTGCTGTTAAGTCAGACCTGACTCATAGCTATCCCTCGTGGGGTTTCCAAGGTGGTATCACTACGGAAGTAGATCGCCCAACCTTATCAAGTCAAATCTTAACTCAGTCCCTATGTTTGTCTCATGTACCTGTCTGTATCAAGCTAGTGTTCCTACATTGGCAGAAATGTTTAAGCTGTTGTGGAGAGTGTAGCATGTGTCTTATGGGATGAAAGAGATATTAGCTATGGACCTGGGATATACAGGTAGAGTGGTATGTTTTCTCTCTTGTATTTAACTATGTAGCAATGTTCATATCCTCCATCCATGCTAAAGTGTCTATTTTGAAAGGAACCCAAATCACTCTGGACTTCCTGAACTTCTCCTAAGTTTCCAAATGGTCCTTATTCATGCCACAAGTCCTGCCTCCCAGTAGTAGATGATTCCCCATCATTCTAGTTGCTTTTCATTTCCATTTGAACACCTAGCCAACATCTGAGCTCAATTATTGAATCATAGGTGTAAGTTTGAATGATTCATTCATTCATGTGAAAAACACCTTTGTAGTTTATTGGAAAGAATCTGGTCTTTTTCCTCACCTGAGTGAGATGGGAAGGCAGTAGGGGTTTGGCACAGGTGAACATTATGATATGGCTTATATTTTGAATGAATCACTCTAGCTGAGTTCTTTAGAATAGAGGTTGGTGGGGGTGGGGAGGCAAAGCAGATGCAGGAAAGCCAACTTGGAAGTTCTGGCAGTCAGGTAGAAAGCAATGATGGAATTGCCAAGGTGGTAGAGGTACAAAGTGCCTGAAATGGTTCTAACTGTTTCCAATGCATTGTCTAATAAATATATGGTAACAGATTCTTGTCTGCCTTATACCTCCACATTTTTCAAAATCTTGACCTTACAATAAACATCCAAAAGACTTATCTCTGCAGATTTACAAAATCATCTCAGTACCCAAGTTGATGGGGAGAGAATGGGGTGCATTGCATAGTTGCGATGTTAAGCACAATCATTTTTTTGCATCATACTCAGTTGAGTGCATTTTGATTTTGAGTAGTTTTATTTGATTTTTTTTTTTTTCCTGCATGTGGCTGCATATTCTGCTAGTAGTAACATCAAAACATGCTGCAATATTTAGACAAAGCCAAACAACTGGAAGCAGAATTTAATATCATCCTTATAGCACTAAAGAGAATGTGGCAGTAATATTTTGATATGGATGTACTCATCTTAAATAATCCATTTGGCTAGTATTAGAAGTAGCTGTGAACTTATAAAAGAGAAATTAACTCTTTGAATATTAAAAATGATATTTCCTGAAACATTTTCTTTAACACTGAAAGAGTTTTAAATTTGGACAGGCCCTCAGAATTATTTATTGAAGTAAGTGGGATCAATAATATTATACCCATTTTACAGATTAGGCTTAAATAGATTATGTAGCTTGGTTAAGACCACACTACCCCAACACCCCCAACATGTAAGCTTGATGTCAGCAGGAGGTTTTGTCTAATCGTTCTACTGCTTTATCCCCAATTGTAAAGTAGCACCTAGGTTGATAAATATTTGAAGAAGAAAGAGTTGACAATGAGTGACAGTGGCAGAACTGAGACTAGAACATAGTTTCAAATAGCAGAGGGAAAATAACTTTACAAAAATGTAGAAAATATGCTCTACATATCAATAGAGTAAAGTGCCGGAAACAAGAGCTAATTTACAGTATTATTTTGAAGTTCTGTATTGTGAAAAATAGGTCAATATGAAAAGATCAATTTTAAAAATGTAAATCTAAAGTCAAGTAGTAATATTTAGTAGTTTCTTTCTTCAAAGCAGGGCATTAACTTAAAAAAAAAAAAATTGTACTTGAAAGCTGTCCCTCCCCTATTTAAAGAAAAGCAAACATACAAGAACAATAAACACAAAATAGCCCATGGCTTGACCCCACCCTACTTCTGAATTTCACTCTCACGATGAACTCTCTTCAAAACTTTCAGTTGTTTCTTCTAGCATGCTGTTATTTGTCAATGAATTGGTTCCAAGGCATGGTGAAACTGTACAAAATAGAGTTTTATAATTAATATGTTCTTACTCATATTTCTTAGCTTTTTGATTTCAAATATTACCTATTGTCTTTCCATTACAGAAAATGAGGCCTGTATACGGTCTAACAACATCCCCTTTTTATACACACATGTCCACTCTCTCTCCTTCTAGTGCTGTTTCACTATAATTATTTAATTCACCATTTAAGGGCTCACATTATTAAAATCATGTAAGTAATTATTGCTTAAAACTCAAATCAAAAATTGTAATTCTCTCAGTACAGGAGCTTTGCCTACAGATCTCTTAAATCTATTCCCCCTCTGCCTTTGGGCTGTCCCTCATGGACCCCTCCCCTTGTTCCCGTTTGTAGTGGTTACTCTTTAGGTCTGCTGCATAGTCTTCCTCCTGAGACTCACTTATCCCCTGCCTGGAATTCCCTTTGCCTCTCCTTTGGGTTCGATCCCAGGGCCTCTTGTGTGTTTACTCTTTCCAGTTAATGGAGTGTGTCCTCCATTACTTCCTATGGAAATATGCATGAAAGGTAAATAATTAATGATTTTTTTTTTTTTTTTACTTTTGCCATCACCCATGTGGATAGTTTGTGTTGCAATTATATATTTGAGAACAGTTTTCCTCAGAGTTTACAACTTTTTCTCTATTGTTTTAAAGCTTCTAATATCTTGTTTAAAAGTCTGTTGTCATTCTTTTGACATCCCAGAGTGGCACAAATGGCACTTAGCTACTAACTAAATGGTCAGTGGTGTTTGTCCACCCAGAGTCTGCTCTGAAGAAAAACCTAACAACCTCCTTCCAAAAACCCAGCCATTGATAACCTTGTGACCACGTTTCTATTCTGAAACACATGGAGTTGCTGTGAGTCAGAACTGACTTGACAGTAACTAGTTTGATCTTTGGTTTGGTCATACTTTTAATATAGCCTGTTTCTTTCTTCCCTTCTTGAGGCTGTTAACAACTTGTTTTTATCCCTGGTGTTCCTAAGGATGTGCCTCAACAGAAGTTTCTAGTTGTTAACTTCTTTGTGCCTTTGGTAGATGCTTTCAGCCTTAAAAACTTAAAGCCTTCAACTTTAGGGAATTATTTTGCTTTATATCTTTGAAAGGTGTTTATCCTCTGTTGGCTCTGCTCTCTCTTTCTGAAACTCCTGTTAGTCAGATATTGGGTCTCCAGAATCGACCTGGTAATTTTCTCATACTTTCTCACCTATTTTCTGGCATTCAAAAATATTTCTTTAGCTGAGATTCTCTCAACTGTATCTTCTCTCTTTCTTAATAAATATCCTTTTATGTCTATGAATACATTTAAAATATTCCCACCAGCTTTCTTGTGGAAGAAAGATGAAGCAGGCTGCTTCTGTAAGGACTTACAGCCTTGGAAACCCAGTGGGAGTCATTATGAGTCGGCATTGACTCAATGGCAGTGAGGTTTTTTTTTTTTTTTTTCCCATTTTACCTCACTGAAGGTTTTGCTTCCCATGGGCCTGATTCTTCTCTATGTCTCCAGTATGGCTACTTATTCTTGTCTCATTATTGTGATATTTTTCATTTTATATGAGGCTATCAATTTTATTTTTAAAGTTTATTTTCTTTTGCTTCCAGCACTGAATTGGTTTTTCTCTGAATTTCTTTTTATGACTTGTTTTATTCTCTGCTTTTCCATCCTGGACTGTCTATGTTTATTTCATACTAAGGTAATAAAATGCAGATTGCATTAGCAAGGACTTGTTAGTGACTTTCACTTTAGGGTGATCAGTTACGAATTTAGCGATTGCATTGGAAGATCCCGAAATGTTCCAATATATGAGTCTTTTCTATGGACTAGAGTGCACCTGTTACCATTTATCAGGTGGAAATTGGATGAGGTTACAAGATACAGAAATTTGACTTTAGTTCCATAACCACATGAGATTTTTTTTCCCACCTCACACTCAACAAACCAACTGAAGGACTGATGAGTATTTTCCATAATGCCCTCAGTGTCTTAGGTTATTTGTATCTTTACTCTCCACTATGCTAAGAATATGGCTTTTTGTCATATTTATCAACCCATACTCTCAAGATGGTTACTCCAACTCCAACTTTGTGTTCATGGTCCCCCCAAGAAGAAGAAAGGATGAAGGATAAAAGTGAAGCCCCTACATTTAAGCAAACAAGCATTCCCAGAAGACCCTAGCAGACTTATAGTTATACCTCATTAGCCAATAGGATATCACAAAACCATTTCTAGGTGCAAGGAAGTCTGAAAAGTTGAATTTTCAGCTGGGCTACTGTCATCTTATATAAAATCAAGCTTTTATTAGAATGGAAGAAGGGAGATAGATACTGAAGAGGAAAACTAACAGTGCTTTCTGTATGAGGTAAAATAGACAAAGGACGCTGTCCAGGACAAGATAAAGAGCTTGAAGCCCATTGCCCTTGTATTCATTTTAAGACTAACTAAAATAGACTCTAACTAAAAGCCGTGTTTGTGTTCATTCATGTGCCTGCTATAACAGTAATAGGAAGCACTTATTCAGGCAAGACTCTGTTAGGACCCTCTCCTGTGACTACACTGTAATCTCCTTAAGAACAAGGGCTGGAACTTATTCATCATTGTAAACTCAATACCTAAAATATTATGTAGCAAAAAATCAAAACCATGCCCACTACCATCGGGTCTATTCTGACTCATAGGACTCCCACTGGGTTTCCAAGGTGAGAAACCTTTACAAAAGTAGACTTCCCATCCTTCTTCCATGGAGCAGCTGGTTACGGGTTTGAACTGTAACCTTCTGTTAAGCAGTCATCTGCCTTAGGTATCGCACCACCGGTCTCCATTGCCTAGCAAAGAGGAGGTAGTTAATGATCTGTTGAATGGACACATCAAAAAATAGTATAACTATGTACATAATTTGTGAAAAAATATATTTATTATGAGCCTAGATAGTCTATTTTTTGTATTACACTGAACATTAAGGGGGGAAAAAAGTAGAAAAGGAATTCATCCTAGAAGCTGGCACGGTTTTATTTTAAAATAAAAAATGAAACTTTAAAACTTCTATTGCTTTTTGTTTAAGAGCTGTTATACTTGAAGTTGATAAAAAGACAGGAAAAGAGTGGATTTAGCTGGTGAGGTGTCTGAGTGCACGAGGTCTGACATTAGTATGGGTGCTACAACCCCCTGCTCGTTTCTAGCTCTGTGAACTTAGGCAAGTGACTTAATGATCCTCATCTGTGAAATGGGGATCCTTTTAGTGTCAAGCTCATGGGGTTAATGTGAAAATTAAGTGAGCCTGTTTTCCTAAAGTGTTTACAGTCAGTAAGCATTTGGGAAGAAAAAGTAGCTACTTAAAAAGATGAAGGAAAAGATGAGTCTTGCAATGAGATTACTCAGTAAGGGATTAAGTAACTATACACAGAAGGAAGTCAAGAGATTTTCAGCTGTGATCAATATTCATAGTAGAAACTGTCTTCCCTCAGCCATGACTCAGATGAAGCCATAGCTAAAATGTTGGCAGTGATGGTTCAGTAGTAGAGTTCTTGCTTTCTGTGCAGGAAACCCAGGTTCGATGTCCTGCTAATGGACGTCGTGTGCATCTACTTCCTGTCTATCATGGAAGCTTGCATGTTGTGATGGTGCTAAACGGGTTTCAGAAGAGCTTCCAGACGGACTAGGAAGAAAGGCCTGGTGACCTGCTTCCAACAATCAGCCGGTTAAAACCTTATAGATCACAATGTGACTATCTGCAACCAGTCACGGGGATGGTTCAGGGCTGCGTGAGAAGTGTATGGTATGAGATGGCTTCTACAGGCTCTGTAAACATTGAGTCTCTTAAAATTACCTATGAATTCTTGGAGATTCAAGGTCACCTGGCTCCCTCTGGCCCCAGGATACCCCAGTGGAATACACTGTGCCTCATTGACTAAGATGTGAAACTCAACGTGGTCTTTAAAAATTATCCACTCACATCAAAAACACTAGTGACTGGTGTTGATTCTACTGAAGCTTTAGGGAGAGGAGGAGCAGGAGGAGGAGGGATTTTTAACTACACCATACAGTTCAGAATTCTCAGTCCCCTGCCCCCAGGAGATTTCTCCCTTAATGTATTGCCACATCTAGATTTTCACCAACATGTTTCCCAAGTACCCATTTCTTCTCTCTGAGCTCCTGGGTCCAGTTTTTTATACACAAAACCTGCAAATAAATGCCTTCAATAAAATATGACACCTTCTTTCATGAGTAGACAGGAATACAGACTTTTTTGTCGTACATCGAAATTAAATAAGGGAGGTTAAAAAAAATGCCATACAAAGCAAAGTTAAAAAACAAAAGCAAAACAATTAAAAAAATCTCAAAACTCCCTAAGAGATTGAGGTGGGAGAAGAGAGGAGCTGAATTTAAAATTTGTTAAGCTAAAATTTCACGAGGATACATGGAATAGTGGCTGAGGTTTATTTTAGTGTTAATGCCTCAGGAACCCAAGGAGGGGTTGCTATGAGTTGGATCCAACTTGATGGCAGTGAGTTTGGTTTGGTTTGGTGCAATAAGGTCTCAGTGATATTTAGTGTATACATGTGTCGTTGTTGTTAGGGTACTATTGTTGTTTTTGTTGTTGTTATTTGCCGTCGAGTCGGCCCCGACTCATAGCGACCCCTCCTTGGGTTTCTGAGGCAGTTATCACTACGGAAGTAGGATTGCCCAACCTTCCTTCCGAGGAGTGGCTGGTGGGTTTGAACCACCAGCCTTCTGGTTAGCAGTCAAGTGCCTTAGGCACTATGCTACCAGAGTTCCTATTACTACCCTCATTTTATAGATGAGGGAATTTAGACCGAGTCAGGCAAAATAATTTGCTCATAGTCATACAGCTAACACATGTAGACCTGGGACTTGAAACTGGTTACTATAAAGCTACAGTTACTTTAAATCAGTAGATATTTTGTAGGACCATACCCAATGGTCAGGAAGTCAGTTGGACCCATGGCAACCCTATGAATGTCAGAGTAGAACTACGCTTCAGAGTTTTCGATGGATGATTTTCAGAAGTACATTGTCAGGCCGATTTTCTGAAGTACCTCTGATGGACTCAAACTCCAACCTTTTGTTAAGCAGGCAAGCACGTTGCTCATTGGCCCAACCCAGAGACTCCATTTCAACTGGTGCTGTTACTTGCCTATGAGTTATCTCCAAATCACGGTGACTCTGTGAAAACCAGAACAAAATGTTATCAGATCCTGTGTTATCTTCTAGCAACTATATTGGACAATACTTTAGTAGGATCCATGCTATGATTGTTGTTGTTAGCCGTGGAGTCAACTCCAACTCATGGCAACCCCATGTGTACAGAGGAGAAATGCTCTATAGGGTTTTCAAGGCTCTGACTATTCAGAAGCAGATTATTAGGCTTAACTCTGAGGTACCTCTAGATAGTTTGAAACACCAACCTTTTGGCTAGTAGTTAAGCACTTAACATTTTATGCCGTATTGTTGTTTTGAGGTGCCATCGAGTAGGTCCAACTCATACCAACCTAGTGTACAACAGAATAAAATACTGCCCAATCCTGTGCTATCCTCACAATTTTTGCCATGCTTGAGCCCATCATTGCAACCACTGTATCAACCCATCTCCTTGAGGGTCTGTCTGCCCTTTTTTTTTCTACTGGCCCTCCACTTAACCAAGCATGATATTTTCCAGGGACTGGTCTCTCCTGACAACAGGACAAAAGTACAAGAAGGAAAATTTTACCATCATCGGTTCTAAAGAGCATTCTAGTTATACTTCTTCTAAGACCAGTTTGTATGTTTTTCTAGCAGTCCGTGGTATATTCAATGTCTTTGCCAATACCATAATTTAAATGCATTAATTCTTCTTCAGTCACCCTTATTCTTTATGCCATAAACCCCCCAAAATCAAACATGTTGCCATCTAGTCAATTTTGAGCCTCAGAAGTCTCATAGGACAGAGTAGACTATCCCATGGAGTTCTCAAGGTTGTAATCTTTACAGGATCAAACTGCCACATCTTTCTTCAATGGAGCATCTTGTGGGTTTGAATCTCTTACCTTTCAGTTATCAGCCAACCACTTAACCACTGTGCCATCAGGGCTCATTTTTTGTGCAATCCAAACCAAACTCACTGCCAT
>NW_006922212.1:1340913-1344403 GCF_000298275.1 Orycteropus afer afer
GCCCCATAGGGTTTCCAAAGCTGTAAGTAAATCTTTATGGGAGCAGACTGATTCATCTCTCTCCTGTGGAGGGGATCAGTAGGTTTGAGCTGTCAGCTTTTGGTTAGCAGCCAAATGCTTTAACGACAACACTACCAGAGCCCCTTTTTTTGAAGCATAACCAAACCAAACACATTGCAGTGAAGTCAGATCTGACTCATAGTGACCCCTCTTTGAGTTTCCGAGGCACTGTCACAGCAGAAGTAGATTGCCCAACCTTCCTTCTGAAGAGGGTTGGGCAATCTACTTCCATAGTGATACGGCCTCGTAAACCCAAGGAGGGGTTGCTATGAGTCAGATTTGACTCCACGGCAGTGGGTTTGGTTTGGTTATGGTACAAAAGGGAGGGGGGCTCTGGTACTGTTGCCGTTAAAGCATTTGGCTGCTAACCAAAAGTTGACAGCTCAAACCTACTGAGCCACTCCAGAGGAGACAGATAAAGCAGTGTGCTTCCATAAAGATTTACAGCCTTGGAAACCCTATGGAGCGGTTCTACTTTGTCCTAAATGGTCACTGTGAGTTAGAATCAAGTCAATGGCAGTGGGTTTGGTTTGGATTATACAGAAACTGAGCCCTGATGGCACAGTGGTTAAGAGCTTGGCTGATAGAGTAGAGAAGCTTCAACTTATGTGATTGACAAGAACTTTTGATAATGACGATTTCCTTATGAATTAACAATATGATTTGATTGTCAAAATCAAATGTTTCCCATGACATCCTGAGTGTTCCATTTGGACTTGATTGTTGTGTTAACACTTTTCATAGCTATAAATCTAAACATTTGCATAATTGCAGTGCCATGTTTTCATTCTATTCCATTCAAGTGAGTTTCATGAGCTCATATTAGTTGTGTTTAAAGTGATCCAATGTGGCCTCCATAAAGTATGGGCTCCCAAAAATGTGTGTTGAACACCAGTGCCCAGATGTGTAACCTTCTATGATAGAATATTTCATAGTGTGACACTGGAAGTAAGTTAACCTGGGTTCTTGCCATAGCTTTCAAACTAACTAGATGTTAGAGGCTGGGAGAATCTTGGTAAACTATTTTTACTCTTAATATCTGAATATTCTCATCCCTAAAGTGAAAAACGTCAATCAGATGCCCAGAGACAAAAATGCAATTCCATGAAGCAGCATATCAAAATCAACAAGGGTGCCTATTAAGTATTCTGAATTTTGGGCTTCACTCCAGACCAACAGGATCTGAATATTGCCAGCAAGGCCTACAACTAGTTATCTTTTAGTAGTTGCCCCAGATTTGAGAACTATGGGATTTGGTGATCAATTTCTTTTCAATTTTTATATTCTCTAGATCTAGAGAATCCTATTTACTTTTTAAAAAAATGTTCCTAAAATAATCATTTGCTAAAAGGAGAGAAAAATATACAATTAACAATCTTCATGGTGATTTTGAAGCAAAATACTCTTCACCTTTTCTAAAAATCAAATAGAAGTGCAAGTACAGAAGCTTCAGCTGAATAAATTTGCTGTTAACAACAAATTTAAAACTTTCCTGTAATGTTTGAATGTGTAGACTTTTGTCTCCTGAGTTCTTCAGATATTGAGAATTTGTGCTTAGAGAGAATAGATATATTTACCAACTCAGTCACAGTCTTTGAGGAAATAAGATTATTTACTTTGGAATTGAAGACATTACAGTTGTCCTGTGCTATTTTAAGTCAAGCCTGTTAGGAGTTCCTTGTAATTGAATTTTTCCATTGTGGTAACCTTTTGGATATATGACCTTCTACATAGAAGTTGGCGGTGATTAGTACAAGTGTTCTGAATTTCCTTTTAGCTCTGTAGTCTTAAAGGATTCTAAATTAATTTGTTAAATGTCATATCCCAGAGGGAGAAATGAAGATTGTTCTCTGTGATTAGATTCCTATAGCTCGTCCTTCAATTGTTGATTGTTACCTGAGATGTGGCTTCAGAAAAGTCCACATCTTGAGGAAAACTACAAAAGGTTGCTTTGCCCTCCTTGTTCCTCTGTTTGGGTCCGCCATATTTTAGCCTCATACATGCTGGTGTGTTGCTTCATAGTGCACGGAAGGCCTTCACAAACATCTCTCATTTGATTTTCACAAGCACATCTGTTTCATTGGATATGTATTATCATGGCTTTTTTTTTTTTTTCTTTTTTAAATGAGAAAGTAAATTTAAGCAAAGGGAAATTAAGTGAGTCTTCCAAGGTCACATGAGAGCTGGAAAAGGAACTGTGATCTGTTCACTATTTTGTCAATCATCTTTAGGGAACTCTGGTGGCATAGTGCCTAAGACATTTCGATTGGTAACCAGAAGGCTGGTGGTTCAAACCCACCGGTCACTACTAGGAAGGAAGATTGGACAAACTACTTCCGTAGAGGTACCACCTCGGAAACCCAAGGAGGGGTTGTTATGAGTTGGAAATGACCCAGTGGCAGTGGTTTTCTTTTTTTTTTTTTTTAATTGAGCATCTCTTGTTCTATCATGTACTGTGAACTCTTCTTTACACTAATAAGAACTTGCCCTCTGGAGTTCTAATCTAAAAGGAGATGCAGATACACACAGCCACACACACATAAGTACATTCACACATATTCATACATAGCTGCATACAGAGATACCAAGTGAAAAGTGTAACAATGGGAGTATGTGGGAAGTACAGCTCTACTACAATGAAAACAAAGGATCAACTCTCAGTAGGGGTTTGAACACAGTAAGAAAAAATGTTAGAGGTTCAGTAGCAGCTTCAGATTTTCAGCATAGGCAGAATTTAGGAGCTGTAAGATTTGGTTATAAATGAATTATACCATCTTTATCTTAAATCTATTAAAATAACTTTCAACATAAAATTGACAAAGTGTCAGTTATGTATATCAAAGAATATGAGAGGAATATGATGATGCAGAGTTTCTTCTCTCTTCCTCCATTTGACATCCTTTTTCACTGTCACTGTCAGAAAACGACTCTCAGATTTCTGGCTCAAGTGATTGTATTGCTGTTATGTGGTGTCAGGTCAATTCTGACCCATAGTCACCATATGTTATTGTCGTCGTTATGTGCCATCAAGTCAGACCCGACTCATAGCAACCCCTCCTTGGGTTTCCGAGGCAGTATCACTACGGAAGTAGGGTGGCTGGTGGGTTTGAACCACCCGCCTTCTGGTTAGCAGTCAAGTGCCTTAGGCACTACACCACCATAGCAGTGACCCTATAGGACAAGGTAGAACTGCCCACAGGGTTTCCAATGTTACAAATCTTCATGAAACCAAACCACCTCATTTTTCTCCTGTGAAGTGGATGGTGGCCCAATGCCTTAACTGCAATCTCACCAGGGCTCCTTATTGTGCTACCAGGGCTCCTTAAGTAAGCATCATCAAAAAAAAAAAAAAAAAGTCACCCTTGAGTAGATTCCAACTCATAATGAGTCTATAAACCAAAACCAAACCAGACCTATTGCCATTAAATTG
>NW_006922212.1:1347733-1349183 GCF_000298275.1 Orycteropus afer afer
AGTCATGAGGATTTTCATTTTTCTTACCTTTAGGTGTAATCCATGCTAAACGTTGAACTTGTTGTCAAAGATTTCCTATTACTTAGTTCCACAATCAACACCTATGGAAGCAGCTGTCAAGAAATGAGACATCGTATTGCACTAGGCAAATCTGTTGCTAAATACCTCCTTAAAGTTTTAAGGAACAAAGATGTCTCTTTGAAGACTAAGGTGTAGTTAACTCAAACTATGGTATTTTCAGTTACCTTATATACATGTGAAAGCTGATCTTGATTAGTAATTTCTTCAAGTCATATTCATTTTTGGCAAGTAAGATTATCTCATCTGCATATCGCTAGTTGTTAATGAGACTTCCTCTAATCATTATGCCACATTCTTCTTCATATAGTACAGCTTCTTAAATTATTTGTTCAGCATACAGTTTAAGTAAGTATGGTGAATGGATACAACCTTGGCATTTGCCTTTTCTAATTTTGAACTAAAAGGCATTTGACTGCTAACCAGAAGGCTGGCAGTTCAAACTCACCAGCCACTCCTCAGAAGGGAGGTTGGGCAATCTACTTCCGTAGTGATACTGCCTCGAAAACCCAAGGAGGGGTTGCTATGAATCAGGTCTGACTCAATGGCATGAGTTTGGTTTTTTGATACTCTAATATAAAATTTACAGTATGTCAGAAACTAGTGTCAATGCTTTTCCTAAAATATTTACTCTTCTCAACAAGCCTATGGAGTGGATACTACTATTATGCAGATTTACAGATGTAGAAACAAAGGCACAAACATGATGAAAATGATCCGAAAAATATCTAACTATGATTGGAAGCCAGCAGCAGTCTGGCTTTCAGTCTACGTGCCTTATGTTATATGACTACCACATCAAGATAAATTGCTAGTAATGCAACCATCCAAAATAGCAATATTATTTGACTAAGAAGATATTATTCATATTGTACAGTTTCTAGTTGATGTTTATTTTTAATAAGGAAAATAAAAAATATATAGGGTGCTGATGGAATAAGAGCATAAACACTCTTTGTGAGGACTAACAGTTTTATTTCTCTGCCTCACCCTGTTCTAAGAGCATTTTTTTCTGATTGCTAGTGATTTGTTTTCCCATTCTCTATAAATTATTGCCAACTGCTTGATAATCCCTTGCCTTTCTGTTTTCAGCAATTGTATCTGCCCTATTTCCTTTCAGTCTGAGCCTTTTAGCAAACTGCTGCTTTATTTACTGAAAGTGTTCATTTCTCCCATTGATCACAACTTTTGGAGATGATGCTCCAAGGCAAAAACACAAATAAGAACCCACTGCCATCGAGTTGATTCCAACTCATTGCAATTCCAACAACAGATCAGAGCAGAACTGCCCCATAGGGTTTCTAAGGCTATAAATCTTTGTGGAAGCAGACCACCTCATCTTTGTCCCACAGAGTGGCTGGTGAATTTGAAC
>NW_006922212.1:1349623-1354278 GCF_000298275.1 Orycteropus afer afer
CCATCAGTCCTTTGGACAATGGTAGTATGATCATTTCCAAGAATTATCTATGAGCACTGGCACCCTCAGAATTATGAATGCATTTTAATGAAGCAGATGAATGTAAGTGGCATGAACAATTCCACATCACCTGAAATTCTATCTCAAAGCTTGAGTTAGTTCTTTGACTACAGTCATCAGTCTTTGCTTTGTGTAGACTGGAAATTCAATATTTAGAAACAAGAAGTAATTCTTCCCTTCTTGATTTTCTAAATTCTACCTGGAAATACAAGACAAGAGTAAAATAGGAGCTCATCAAAATCTCTCAGATTCATCTGATCTATCAAGGCAAAAATGAATCATTACACCATGAACTTGGACTCTTTGGTCTCTAAACATGATCTTCTGACACTTCTACAAAAAAATAAACATTTGGTTTATGGCCTCATAGAAGAACCTCCTGTATGCTGCAGACTTCATATATTGAAATCAGATGGTCAGACTAAAACACTGATTCCCAGTCATGTTCAAGATATGTACCACCATGCTTTTCTCTACATGAAATTGAATAATGCAGTCATTTCCCATTTTATAGAGAACATATGTAGAGAGACTTCTTTTTAATTTTAAATTTTATTCTAGAATTAATCCTTAAATTATTGGTGTCTACTAGCAAAGGGAGATGAATGAGCTAATTTCAGACACTGTTTACTGGAGAAGAGTTGCTGGGTTGTGCTAATGGTTAATATGCTTAGCTGATAACCAAAAGGTTGGAGGGTCAAGTCCATCCAGAGCAGCTCAGGTGACAGGTCTGTCAATCTACTTCCAAAAAATCAGCCATTGAAAACCCTATGAAGCACAGTTCTACTGTGACACATATGGTGTCACTATGAGTTGAAGTTGATTCAATGCAACAGGTAATTAATTACTGAGGAAACAGGAAATCATGGCAGATCATATTTTGATGCCTTTGAAATTCCTTGTACATACATGTACAGGTAATTTTATGTGTTTTATGCACATATTTTCTACAACTGAAACCAGCTTTTTTCCATTTGATAGAATTAAATCTAGGAATGGTATACACTTCAGTATTTCATTATGTTGTACATAGGGTTGCTATAAATTGGCACTGACTCAACTACACCTAAGATAACATTATACCATGTGGCATGGTTTGTAGACACCCATCTATCTGAACACTTTTGAGCTGCCCCCTGACCTGCAAAGAGTCATGCCTCAGGGATGCAGAGTCCTTGTATGTTCGGCAGATTTGCTATTCCTTGGGGGATGAAGGTGGGCTCATTGGCTGGACCCTCTTGCCTATTCTCCTTTCATTCTTTTTATCTTTGACATTTTGGATTTCCTTGAAAGAATTCATTTGGACAACAAAGCCCATGACTAGAAAAGTTTAAGAACCACTGCCCTAGCAGATCTTAATGGTTATTCTTTAAAGCTTGAAAAGTCTTTAAGCTTATTTTATTCCTGATGGTTACACTATGTAATTGGAGCATGAATGCAGCTCCCAACCTGCATTCTTACCCCAGCACACCTGATTTCCTTACTGAGTGAGGAACTCACTCATCAAGATAAATCCAAATATACTTTGCTCTACAACAGAAGTGCAACAGGACAGATCTTCTAGTCTATGAACTTCTGTTTGGATTCTTTTTCCAAACTCCATTTCTTTTTAGCTTGCATCTAAACTCAAGACAACTGTGAAAGTCATGCAGCTGGTGAGGTTGGTGCCCAATTTGAGCTCTGACTACCAGTTCTGCTGCTCTTTCAATGCAGCCCCCACTTCTTTTATACCCCACCCTTTGAGCCATGTATTTCCTCTTCATTTCTTGCAGATTTCAATTTTAGTTTATGAGAGTTATGGTAGAATTCACCCAAGGGGCTCTAAAATGGGAATGAGAATGAAAAAATCCTTTGCCCCTGAGTTGATCCTGACTCATGATAACCCTATGTGTTACAAAGTAAAACTGATCCATGGAGTTTTTTTGGTTGTGATCTGTATGGAAGCAGATTGCCAGGCACTTCTACAGTGACACTGGATGGGTTCAAACTGCCAGCCTTTAGCTTAGTAAGCCAGAGCAAACTGTTTGTGCCACTTGGGGATCTATGCAAATGAAAGAGGCACTGAAGCACTTATAGGCAAACTCCTTGGGGTCGTCCAGGCAGCTCGGTCCCTATGTCCCTTACTTGTGTTATCTGCTCAGTCACCAAACCCTGTCTATTTATATCCTAATTATCTTTCAATTCAACACATCCATCTGCACTGAGCCTTCTATCTCTAGAATGTCTTGTTTCACTTAGATCACTATGACAATGTCCTGAAATATTCTCCCAGTTTCTTCCTAGCAACGTTCTAGTCCTTCATGGTCAGTACAATCAGATTGCACTTCTAAAGACCAGACATGATTATATCATCCTTATATATACATAACTAAGGAGCTCTGGTGGCATAGTGCCTATGGGATTTGACTGCTAACCAGAGAGCTGGTGGTTCAAACCCAGCAGGTACTACACAGAAGTAAGATTGGGCAATCTCCTTCCATAAAGATTTACTGCCACAGAAACCCAAAGGGAGTCACTGAACCAGAATCAACTTGATAGCACTGAGTTTTGCTTATACACACACACACACACACACATAAAGCTATGGGCATCTATTTAGCAGTGTTTTCAAGGCGTCTGCTAATTGATCTCATTTAATATCTTGAGACACCATTTATGCACACTAATCTTTTTAGCCATACTGAGCTACTTGTATGTTCCCAATCAAGATAAGATCAGAAGATCTACATGAACTAGAGGTGTTTGTGGATACTGTTCCTTCTTCTTGATAGACACACCCAAGTCTACTTTCCTCATTCTTCACATCTCAGCTTTAGCCCAGAAAGGTAGACCACTATCCCTAAGAGTGGACTAGATGACTTGCTAGTGTCCTTCCATCATACCCAAAACTTCCTGTCATACCCTTTAACACACTGGATTTAATTTCCTGTTTCCTATCCAAACTGCCCAATCAGATTGCAAACTCTTGAAGGTAGAGAATTCTGTTTCTTGTGCATTGCTTTATCTCCTGCCTGCCAACCCCATTGACCCCATGCCTGCAACACTGCATGACATAAAGTAAGTGTCCAGAAATTACTAGTTAAAGCGATACTGCTTGGCTCAAGTATCTCACAGGCAATAAGGCCACACATTAAAGAGATGTTTTTCTTCTTCTTTATTGAACAATTTAACTTTCTCTCCTTGAATATCCATAACTTCTCCCCTCCTGTAGCTCCTTTAGGACAGGGTCATCCCCATTCATTTAGAACCTGCCAATTATCTACGTCTTCAAAATTAATTTTATAGAACACTAACAGCTAAGTAGTGAAACAAAACATAGTAGTCATTGAGGTTAATGTAACACACAAACATTCATAAACATCTAGATGGCTTACTTGATGTTAAAGGCCTCTGTTACAGTTAGTTACATTAAAAGATCAGTAAAGCCTGTTTATGTGCAGCCAGAGACTTCATTTTCATCTTAAAAACATTATTATGCAAATAGTTATTGTAAAATACACACTAAGACTTGAATATTTATTCAGTTAGTTAAGGGAAACTCTTCTATTGAAGTCCATGAAAATGTAAATGTGGAAAGATTGATACATGGAAAGCCCAGTTTATTAACAGTGACCTTTGAAACGGGTTGTAAAACTTAGCAGTGGGGTTGTCATTTTGTACACAGGATACATGCTATAAGAATAACTCCACAAGAGATTTTTGAAATCCACCATTCCTGTTGGAGGCCTGAGATTAGTTAAACATGGCACTATGACATTTTCCTCATGAGACAATTAAAAGGCAGCTTAATGCACTCTTTAAAGAAAAACAATTCAATTAAAAGTACACATGAAACAGTAGGAAGCTGCCATTGTGAATATTCTTTAGCTAGACAAATTCAGTAATACAAAATTTTAGTCAATCATAGTTGGAAAAAAAATATAACTAAACTTGAGCCAGTAGTCTTTATTTTCATCATAACCCTATCCCCTATCTACTATGGTAATAACTGAGCTAGACCTCTGCTTCCATCATATCATTTAATGTCTTAGCTAGCTTGCATTATACTATCTGTTGTCCTCATTTTATAGATGAGAAAACTGAGCATTGAGAGACTAAATGGTTGGCCCACAATTTCACTAGTAGTCAAGGGTAGAGCTGGGGTGGGTTTCAAATTCCATTCTGGCTAACTCAGATAATTCACAAAGTCACTTTTGCATTTTCTGCTAACAAAGAGCTGCTACCAAATAATCAGCCTGGGCTGACCATTTATATTATATATTTAATATATATATTTAAAAAAATATATATATTTTTATGTTTGTTTATTTGCATATTATTCTGTTTTTAAGCAATTGATTTTTTATCTTGGCCCTCAATTAAAATATTACATGAAAACTGAGGGATAACTTGTACAAAAATCAATTGAAAAAAAAAAAACCCAACCAAACTCACTGCCATCGAGTTGTTTCTGACTCATGGCGACCTCCATTGCTTTTCCAAGGCTGTAAATCTTTACAGAAGTAGATTGCCCCATCTTCCTTCCATGGAGTGGCTGATGGGTTTGAACCGTTGACCTACCAATTTGACTGTTAACCAGAAAGCTGGTGGTTCAA
>NW_006922212.1:1355293-1356133 GCF_000298275.1 Orycteropus afer afer
TCATTTTCTGAGAAACCTGCTGCTCTGTCTCACGCCGGTTTCTCGGTTCTGCTGCCTCTGCTGCTGCAATCTCTCTGCCATGTCGCTGCTGTCTCCCTGCCATGGCAGTGCAGGGATCTCAGGTCCAAGGACACACTCCACTCCCGGCTCTTCTCTTGATGGCAGTGACAGTCATCCACTTCTAGGCTGGCTCGTTTCAAACCTAGCAGAGCAGCAAAACCAACCATTCCCCATGTTAGGCTTTCATGCTCCTTATTTGCATGGCCCCATCCCCACAAGGGGAGTAGCAAGCTGTCCAATTCCCTTGATGAGCCGCAAGCACCTTACATTTGCATAATCCCATGCAACCATATGATGGATGTCACAAAGACATGGCTAGAAGAGCCATGCTAAGTCATTCACTGCACTACATTACCTCATTAGAATATTGTGAAGAATAAATGTGATAATAAAATGAAATTGCTTAGCACAATGGAAATAAGCAAATACTATTATTATAATCTTGGTGAATCCATTCCTGAGTTACTATCTTATTAGAGATACTTTACAAAGTCCTTAACCCTACTGAATAATTATTTCTTCACTGCTCCAGGTAGCATAAAAATTGATGGTTTATTCTATGCGTTAAAAAAAAAAAAATTGTGTATTTAACCTCCATTCTTCATGTCAGAAGTTGAAGACTGGTGTTTAGCTTGGAGCACCAACTTTTTTTTTTTTAATTGTTATTTGGGTGAAAATTTACATAGTAAATACACTTTCCATACAGCAGATTACATACACTTTGTCTCGTGACATTGACCATAATTTAGCACAATGCAGTATCTCCCCTCCCACTTCCTC
>NW_006922212.1:1357158-1366955 GCF_000298275.1 Orycteropus afer afer
AAGCCACCACAGTATGACAAAGTGACTGATGAGTGGTGGTCTCTAAAGGTACTTCATCTAAAATATAAAGGGCAATACTCCCTTGTTCACTCTAAACGGCCTTTCAGAATTAGGCTTTTGTTATCACCCTTATATCTCACCCCAGTCCGCTCCCTTTTCCTGCAAACACACTGATGTACTTAACAACTGTTTCCTGTCTTCCTGCCTTTGCCTGTGCAGTTCCTTCTGCCTTGTCTCCCTCCATCTCTATTCTTCACTTCTCTCATTTGTAAACTCCAAATTATCTTTGAAGACTCACCTTAAATTCCACATCTCTGTGATTCATTTCTGATGATTGAACTCTCACCCCTGGCGGCATTGTTTGATTCTTCTGAATGCCTGTAATGTGCTGTGTACATTTTATTCAAGCTCAGAATGGTTTGTAATTATTTACTAACAAACTTATACCATGTCTAGTATGTGCCAGGCACTGTTTAAAGCATTTTAAAATATTAACTCATTTACTCTTCAGGACAACACTAGGAGGTTCTTACAGTAATTTATCCTCACTTACATATGAAGCAGCTCAGGGACACAGAAATGAAGCAACATCGAACACAAGTAAGAGGCAGAAAAAGGATTCAAATTCAGAACTGCACCTCCTTAGACTGAGCTCCCAGCTTCTAAATTACACTCAACCACTGTGCTCAACGTATCTATTTCCACTAGTGTTGTAAGTGCTATTTCTAGTTCTTCTTCTATTTTATTTATTTTTTTCTTTTCCTATCAAGTGTCACTCCTTGGAAAGAAGGGTGGGCAATCTACTGCTGTAGTGATACTGCCTTGGAAACCCAAGAAGGGGTAGCTATGAGTCGGATCCAACTCCAAGGCAGTGAGATTTTTTAATTTTATTTTATATTTTTATCAAGTGCATATTTGGCATATGTAGATGTTGGATAATTATTAGTAGTTGAATAAATAAATAATTCACTACTATCTCTAAATCCAGGACCTCTGTGGTTCAAACTCACCGGACACTCTGCAGGGGAAATATGAGGCAGTTTGGTTCTGTAAAGATTAATAGCCTTAGAAACTCTATTGGGCATAAGGAGCTCTGGTAGCACACTTGACTACTAACCAGAAGGCTGGCTGTTCAAATCCACCAGCCACTCCTCGGAAGGAAGATGGGGCAATCTACTTCCGTAGTGATACTGCCTCAGAAACCCAAGGAGGGGTCGCTATGAGTCAGGTCCGACTCGACGGCAAACAACAACAACAACAACAACAACAACATTCTGTCATAACCAGTCATTGTAGGTCAGAGTTGACTTGATAGTAATTGGTGTGGCTTGGTTTATCCCAAAATCCTGGCTTTTCATGCCTTCCAAATTGTTGTCACCTTTGACCATAATTCAAAATGAATTTTGTGAAATGCTGGGTCTCAGAACAGATTTCTTCAACACTCTTTCCCTTGATACTCTTTCTCCCTCTTTTTAGCATCCTCACCAATTTGGTTACTTCATGCCACTCTAACAGAAAATATCACAAGTGGGATGGCTGTAACAAACAGGGATCTATTATCTTACAAGTTTGGAGTCTAGAAGTATGAGGCCAAAGTGCCAGGCTCTCGAGGCTGGGTGAAGGCCCCTCAATCTTGGGCTTCAGCTCTGCCTCTTCCTCCCTTCCCACTGAAGCTGGAGGTCCTCTCTTCACTCAAGCAGCTGCTGGGTGCTGAGGCCAACAAACCCAAGGTCAACAAGTAAAAAGGCACAGTATAAATATTATCAAACCACATGGCAGGCCATTGATTCAAGTCCAGAGACAGTTCCAAGACTGGCAGGAAACATGGCAGACTGCTAAATGAAGACTTGGTTACGTGCAGGGTCCAAGCATGGCATAAAGCTGCAGACCATTCCCAAAGCTTCTCCTTATATATGAGAAGCAGACAACATCCCTAAAGCAGCTACTCAGTGGCTTATGGCAGATTCTACCATGGAGTTGATTGCCAGTCTCATCATGGGAAATAACTACCACCAGCTACCAAGCCATTCAAAACCAGCCCCAGCCAAGTTGACAAAAACCCAACTCCCATATCACCATTGCTCTTAGAGCAGACAATACAGAGGGTCACCCTCATGCACAGCACCTTGTTATCCTTAGCAGAGAATGGCTACAATGCTGGGACCAGGCAGGCTGGAGTTAGAGTTCTGGCTCTGCCAAGACCAAAAAATGGTGGTGGCATTTTGAACACCAAAGCAAGCTGCAGTGAGGTAGTGGCTCAAATAAACAGGCATAACATTCTAGGATTTGGTCCTCTACTTTAAGGCCAAGGAGCTCACTCTTTTCACCTTATTAACACCATCACTTAGATTTTGGACTACCATGACAAAATACCACGAAGTGGGTGACCTTAATAAACAGATATTAATTTTCTTACAGTTCTGGAAGCTGGAAGTCCAAATCATTCTGGCAATGTTGACTCCTTCTGAGGGCTTTGAAGAGCAACTTTTCCTTGCCTGTATCCTAGTTTCTGGTGACTAGCAGCAATCTTTGACATTCTGTGCTTCTTATAGATGCATCTTTTTTTTCCTTATCGGGTCATGTCTGTCTTTGCCCTGTGTGTGTCTCCTATTTTATAAGACACAATTCAGAAGGAACGAGAATCCGTTCTACTCTGATATGACTTTGTTAGGTTAACAGATAGAATTTTCCAAGCAAATCCCTATTTCCCCAAACAAGATCATATTCACAGGTATAGGGGTTAGATCTTCAACATATCATTTTTGGGGACAGAATTTGATCTAAAATATTCCAGAGGATGATTAATCCCAAAGATGATGACATAAACTACACAAAACCCACGTAGAACATAGGCAGCATGGTAAAGAGTTAGGGGCATTGGGTTCAGTCACGTATGGGTTCTAATAGAGCTTCCACCACTTATTAGCTGGGCAACCTTAAGCAAGACTTTTAGTTCTCTGAATCTTAATTTCCTCTTCTGAAAAATGTGATCATAGATTTTGCTCCAAAGCAGTTTGCTAGGATTGGATAAACTATTGTATCTCTACCTTAGTTCTTACTGGCATCACTTCTCACATAATGATGACAAGTGTGGTAGTTAAGTTTATGTATCAACTTGGCTGGGCCTGGTGGAGTGGCTGGGCAGCTGGATGTAGTTATCTCCCATGGTGAGATTGGTAATTAACTCCATGATGAAATCTATTGGAGAAGCTGAGTAGCTGCTTTAGGGATGTGGTCTGCTCTTAGTACATAAGAAGCAACTTTGAGGAAGGTCTCTAGCTTATGGCACACTTGAACCCTGCATGTGGCCATGTCATTGTTTGGTAGTCTACCATGCTCTGCCCATCTTGGGACTTTCAATGGACTTGAATCAATGCCCTGCAATAATGTTTGGTAGCAGTGGGACTGTGCCTTTTTACTTGTCGACCTTGGGTTTATCAGCCTCAGCAACCAGCAGCTGCCTGAATGAAGAAAAGCCTCTGGCTCCAGTGGGGTGGGAGTAGGAGGCAGAGCAGAAACCCAAGGTTGAGGGGCTTTCACCCAGCCCCTAGAGCCTGGCTCTTTGAACTTGGACTTAAAGCCTCCAAACTGTAAGAGGATTAACTCCTGTTTGTTAAACCTGTCCCATTACTGGTATTTTCTGTTAAAGTAGCACATAGGTAACTAAAACAACAAGTTATAACAACTGGAATTGCCACATAGACAAAATGCTTGTGTCAGCATGACCATGAAATGTTACTCTTATAGTCAAGCACCATGAAAATCTATATCCCAATCAGCCACTTTATGGGTGCCATGGAAACCAAAAAAGGAAAAGTTACTTCAGCCTGGATGAAGAAGGGAATCAGGAAAGGCATTGCTATTTGTTTAACTATTCAACAAACAAAAAATTTGTTAGGCAACTCATCTGAACCAAACACTATGTGATGCCCAGGGATATAATAGTTACAAAGAAAGATATAGTTGTCACCTTCAATTTATTCACAGTTGTTCTGGTTACCTAGTGCCACTCTGACAAGAATATACCACAAATAGGATGGCCTTAACAAACAGGAATTTATTCTCTTACAATTTGGAGGCTTTAAGTCCAAGTTCAAAGAGTCAGGCTCTAGGGGCTGGGTGAAAGCCCCTCAACCTTGGGCTTCAGCTCTGCCTCCTGCTCCCAGCCCACTGGAGCTAGAGATGTTTCTTCACTCAGACAGCAGCTGGCTGCTAAGGCTGAGAAGCCCAAGGTTGACAAGTAAAAAAGCACAGTCTTGATGTTACAAAACCACACAGGAGGCCATTAATTTAAGTCCATTGTAAGTCCCAAGGTCGGCAGAGCATGGCAGGTTGCTGAACAATGACACAGCTACATGCAGGGTTCAAGCATGCCATAAGCTAGAGACTATCCCCAAGGTTTCTCCTTATATACAGAAAGCAGACCACATCCCAAAGGTAGCTACTCAGCTGCTTGTGGTAGGTCCCTCCATGGAGTTGATTGCCAGTCTCATCATGGGGAATACTACATCCAGCTGCCCAGCCACTCAACCAGGCCCAGCCAAGTTAACATACAAATTTAACAACCACAACAGTCCAGTGGGAGATAGAGGCAAAAAAGTGAACAAGGAAATCAATATACAATAGTAGATTTTGATCAATGTTTGGAAGCAAATGGGCTGCATTGATGGAAAATGATTGGGTACAAGTTGGGGGAGTGTCGTAGGTTGCTTCCATTGAAGAAGATACTGTAGTAAGATTTTGTATGAACATGTTTTATTAGAAGGTGCTCCCAGCGAAATATGGTCAAGATGTAAGGATGAAGGCAGGAAAGAGAAAGAGGACAATCAAGAGTGCAACTTCAAGCAAAGGCCTTCAAATGTCAACTTTGGTTCAGTCCTGCAGGGATCTGTGAAGACGGGATTGTTCCACCTGAGTTGTACTCATAATGAAGTGGAGGGTTGGGTCATTTATTCTCCTCACTCATCAGTTATTGGTTAAGAGCTATTCCCCAGGATCGATGGTGATATCTATCACCAGACACTTCTAAAAGCCCATGTACAGTAAAATTATTCTGTCAGCCTGAAAGTAATCCTCTGGCAAAGAGTCACAGAGGCTGGTAGTTGGGAATAAATAAACACTGAGAGTTCATATCTGGAAAAATAAAAGCATGATCCAAGGTTATGTGGGCAGAGTACTGGAAGCCTCTTCTTCTATTTATGTGTGTGTGTATATGTGTGTGCAGGATATCTTGGGAGATGGTATTAAAACCAAAACCTGAAAGATGAGGGGAATCATCCTTGTGAAGAAAAGAGAAAACAGTTTTTCAGAAGAAGGAAGAGTTGTGGATTGTGATTGAGATAGGAAAGAACATAGTATGTTTGAGGACTTGAAAAGATCTGTGCATTAAAGACATAATGAAAGGAAGAGTGTTTTAAGACTGGAGAAGTATGCCAGGTTCAGATACAGATGGTGTGTTAGGCCACGTAAAGCAGTTAGCATTTATTATGACTGCAAGGAGTTGTCATTTGATGGTGTGAAGCCTTGGCGAGCCATTGTCTGATTCAGGTTGTAGGAAAATCACTCTGAGTTACCATGTGTAGATGGGAGGAGAGGGGAGAAGAACAGAATCAGGGCTACCATTCTGTATTTTCTTGCTGTTGTCTAGAGGAGAGGTGATAATGGCATTAATTAAAGTGGGGAGAGTAGAGGACACGAGGAGAGATGATTTCAGGTAGCACTCATTGTAAAAGTAGGGCCAACAGAACCAACTTGCTGATGAATTGGGCATGTGGGTCAGAGAACGGGAAGAATTGAACATAATACTTTGGTTTCTGGGTGTATTAACTGGGATGATGGTGTGGCCATATCCTGAGACTGGAAAAAATGAAAACAAAACACTGAGTAATTGGGTGGGAGCTCTAGTAGCGTAGTGCCTAAGGCACTTGACTGCTAACCAGAAAGCTGGCTGTTCAAACCCACCAGCCTCTCCTCGGAAGGAAGATGGGGCAATCTACTTCTGTAGTGATACTGCCTTGGAAACCCAAGGAGGGGTCGCTATGAGTCGGGTCCAACTGGACGGCACATAACAACAACCCAAGAACAATCGGGTTGGGATAACACTAAGGCCAACAAATAACCTTTGTGGTACCTTCCATCACTAGGATTCTTGGTGATACTCATGACAATGGATTGGAAGGTGATGGCCTTAACACAGGAGTGCTCCTACAGTGCCCACTCCAATCTAACTTTCCAGTGGCTGATAAAACCATTATAATACTCTATGTGATGTGAAGCAGATCTATATTAGACAACCTATTGAATAAACCCTTTCTAAAAAATCTTTCCCTTAACCAGAAGTCTAACAGTTCAAACCCACCAGCCATTCCTCGGAAGGAAGACAGGGCAATCTACTTCCATAGTGATACTGCCTTGGAAACCCAAGGAGGGGTTGCTATGAGGCTCAATCTACTCAACGGCAGTGAGTTTGGTTTTTGGTTTGGCATATTTCTTTTTTTAATGAAATATTATTTGGTTTCCTATTTGGAACTAAACATTGATTCAAAGCCAGTGTCTCTTTAATGTGTTCATTGAAGCTTTTTCACACATCTCTTTTCTATAGTGTTTGATATTATAATCAAGTCTTATATGGAAATAGAGTAGATCCTGTAATAAATAGCAGACAATATTAAGCACAGTGAACTCTAGCAATATTAACATGATTCTGGACTCATCCTCGTATGAGGAGAGGCTATTACTTTAGGGTGTGGAATAGCTCTGTCAACAAACATAGTATTAGTGTTGATGTGAGAAGAACAGCTGAAAACTCATTCACAAACCTTCTCCTTGGCTAACGTGGTCTCTTTTTACCAAAAAATTAGGTTAAAGGAGAAGAGGCAGCATATGACCTTAGTAATAGTGGCAACTCAACTCATACCTTCTTCACCTTGGTAAACTCACAGTGCCATTTTGAGTATCGGTCTTGTCATTTGTAAATGAAAGAGTTTGGGTTGTTGTAAGAAACACGAATAGATTCAATCTCATGGATTCGCTCATAAGTGTTGTAGTGAATGCTTGAAGCACTGTGTCTAGAAAGATTCTCACATGAAAATCATATGCTCTTATGGATAAGCTCTGTCTATCATGGAATCAGAGGAGAATGTGGCAGCTAGATGATTCTGAGGTTCATTTCAAGCTTCACATGCAATGGGTTTGCTTTTCACAGAAACTGGATCTTGTTTGTATCATTATAAAAAACTAAACAACATTAAATATGTAACAACTAAAGCCTTTTTAAACTAAGTATGTTGTTTTTGTGTGCTGTTGAATTGACTCTGATTTATGGCGACCCCATAGGACAGAGTAGAACTGCCCCATAGGATTTCCTAGGCTGTAATCTTTATGGAAGGAAGACTGGGCAATCTACTACCATAGAGATACCACCTCGGAAACCCAAGGAGGGGTCACTATGAGTCGGAACCAACTCGACGGCAGTGAGTTTTTGATTTTTGGTAATCTTCATGGAAGCAGACTGCTACATCTTTATCCAATGGAGTGTCTAGTGGGTTCGAACCACTGATCTTTTGCTTAGCAGCCAATCATTTAACACATTGTGCCTCCTCCAGGGCTCCTTATTTGCATTTTGCATATAGTATAAAACAGAAAAAAAAAAGAAATTCACTGCCATCGAGTCACTTCTGACCCATGGCGACCCTCATGGATTTTCCAAGGTTGTAAATCTTTAAGGAATCAGATTGCCTCATCTTTCTTCTGTGGAGTGATTGCTGGGTTCAAACCACTGACCTTTTGATTAGTAGCCAGATGCCGTAAGCACTATACCACCAGAGCTCCTTGAATATTGCATAGCATAAATTAATTCACACTATATACTTTATCAATAGCTCTATATGGTCCTCTGGGGTAAGTCTTGCCTCCAGAGATTGAAAAATAAGAATCTATTTTGGATTTCACTGTTTTAGGCTAGTGGCTCTTGGCCCTAATTCATTAGTGTATCGTTGCTGTTGTTAGCTGCTGTTGAGTCAGCTCTGACCCTGACGGCCCTGTGTCTAAGTAGCCAGATGTGCTTTCTGATCCTACACAATCTCCATCATCACTGGCGTGCTTGAGTCCACTGTTGAGGCTCTGCTGTCATCTATCTTACTGAGGGACAGGAAAACCCCAATATGTTTCAAAACTACCTTCAGAACACCCACAGCAAGGCATAGCTGCTTAGGGTAAGTGCATTCTTCCAAGATGGAGAAGTGACATGTATAGTCTAATCCCATATTTATGACTAAGTCAAAATTCTCAGAACTAAATTCCTGACCATTCCACCCTGTTAATTAAATTAAATTATGGCACTATGCTACTAGAGCTCCTTAGCATTGGAGAAGGATGTGGCAGTCTGCTTCCGTAAAGATTTACAACCTTAGAAACCCCTGAGCAGTTCTACTCTGTTCTATAGGGTCTCTATGACTTCGAATTGACTTGATGGCAGTGGTTTGGATTTTTCACTCCCCTGCCAGATGCAGTTATGCCCTTGTGGCCCAAGAGAACATCAGTACAGTTAAAATAAACTCACTGTATCTGATCATAGGAACTGAATCTCCTCAATACCGGAACTGGTAACTCTGCTAATAATCATTCAGGGAAGTAATAATAACTGGTTTTATGAGGCAGTATTAGAAAAGTGGTTAATGCCACAGGTTTTGGGGTCTGATCCCCAACTTAACTACTAACTATGAATGTGATTTCAGAAGTTACTTAAACTCTCAGAGTCATTTTTTTTCCCCCTTGTAGTCGAGTAGGTTCCGACTCATAGTGACTCCTCCTTGGGCTTCCTAGGCGGTATCTCTATGGAAGTAGATTATCCAATCTTCCTTCCCAGGAGTGGCTGGTGGGTTTGAATTGACAGCCTTCTGGTAGATGACCACATATAAAATAGAAAGAACAGTAGTACCTCCCTCATACAGTAGTTATGAGGTGAAATGTTACCATTCATGTTAAACACAGCTCAGGGACTGAAACACAGCAAGTACTAAAATATTGGCTATAATTATTAATATCATTATCATTATTGGCATCATTAACGTTCCAGTACTCTCACTATACAGTGGAATAATGCTTCCTCCTGAGGTGTTAAATGTCTATTAGGACAAAAACAAAAAGCTTGTGTCTAAGGCCTATTCTAAACTACAAAATGAGACAATGTATTTTGAAAGCATATTGAAAATTCTAAGGTTTTATGCAAATGTGGGGATGTTTCATTATTATCATAGGTCTAGTAGGCAAAAAGCATTCCAGTTGAGGTACGAAAAGAAGTGTTTAGGTTTTTAAATGACGAGAGACAGATAACATTGGCAAGAAGCATCCTCAGCCTGATGGAGAAGCTGCCAGTTTCCTTCATTGTGCAGGTGATTCAAATCAGAATTCCAATCACTGGAGCACAGCCACATTTCCAATGCAGAACTGATAACAGAAGAGTAACCCATCATGAATTATAGATGCTGTGTAATTATGGTCTTAAGGAGATAAGGAAGAAACTGGTAGGACCTTCAGGTTATATTTTATGCCTCCAAAAATAACCCTCATGTTTTTGGATAATATGTGAAGAGTTGGTGTATTATTTCTCCAATTAAACAAGTGCAGGGTCATCTTATTCTAGTTTATACATATATGCAACACATATACATATATATCTGTATGTGTGTGTGTGTATATATATATATATATATGTGTGTGTGTGTGTACATTGTTGTTGCTGTTGTTATGTGCCGTCGAGTCGGACCCGACTCATAGCGACCCCTCCTTGGGTTTCC
>NW_006922212.1:1392126-1399030 GCF_000298275.1 Orycteropus afer afer
GAGAGAAGGACACAGGGAAGAAGTAACTATGGAGAGGAAGTGGGAGGGGAGCTGTTGCATTGTGGGAAATTGCAGTCAATTTGTCATGAGACAAAGTGTATGTGAGCTCATCTGGCAGTTTTTCATATTGTAGTGGCTGGCGTGTTGCTGTGAGGCTGGAGGCTATGCCACTGGTATTTCAAATACCAACAAGGTCACCCGTGGGGGACAGTTTTCAGCAGAACTTCCAGACTAAGACAGACTTGGAAGAAGGAAGGGGCCATCCACTTCTTAAAGAATTGGCCAGTGAAAACAATGAATAGCAGTGAAACACTGTCTGATTTATTACTAGATACATTTAAGCACAGATAATTTAAAATATGATCTTTATATATTCTATCTGCTAATTGAGTAGACTGACCTTATTCTAGTTCTGTTTATATGAGGTCAGCAACCAATAGCTCATAGAGATAGAGATTCAAGAGATTTTACAAATGCTGTATCATTGGCTTCTATTGGGGAAAAAAATGAAACAATGCAAGAAAAACCTGAAGACCTAGCAAACCTGAACTCACGGCTAATCAAGGGAATGATACTGTGGACCTGGTCTGGCTGCCCCTTTTACATGGGCTTGCGATCTCCAGTTGACCCCACTTCCCACCATTCACAATATTGCATATACTCCTACATCTGGCAGTAGTCCTCTTTTGCATTAGCTGGCCAGCCCCTGGAAGCATGTGAGTCTTTGACCTACCTTAGAGCTGATATTCATCATCTTGCTGTAAATGTACCTTGGCCACACATTCTTAACATAAGCATATTGAGACTGGTTTCTAAAGATCAATCCCGGAACTAGGTTTATAGAACTATTCCCAGAACTCCTTCCTTTAGCTCCTGTTCCATACACTTCTACTCCAACATTTTAGCCCATTTTTGCAGCCTCCACTAGTCTGAAAGGTCCTAGCCAATAAAAATCACATTTCATTCACTGTTGTATTCTCATAGTCTAGCATGGTCCCCCCTAAGTAGCGAGGTAATAACTGGTGTGGAATGGCTAAAGGAATGGGTGAGAAATGTAACTGAGTTTGGAGTGGTTTAGCAATCTGACTGTCTATGATTGACTCTCTGACATTTGAGCCAGTCATTGACCCTCTAAAACTTATTTCATAAAATCTGGAAGTTGAATTGGGTGATCCACAATTTCTTTCCCTATTGTAAATTCTTTAACTCAATAAAATACCTAAATTCCCTTATTCATTTTATTGCTATTTTAAGCTCAACTTTAATGATTTGAAGTAAGTCCCTGAAGCCATTACCACAAGGATATTAGTAACATATAATCCTTATCTGGGAGCTCTGGTGGCATAGTGCATAAGGCATTTGACTGCTAACCAGAAGGCTGGTGTTTCAAACCACCTCAGAAGGAAGATGGGGCAAACAACTTCCATAGTGATACTGCCTCGGAAACCCAAGGAGGGGTCTCTGAGTCAGATCCGACTCGATGGCAGTGAGTTTTGAATTTTTTTTAATACTTATCTCATGGGATCCCTGCAAAAACTAATTAGTAAATGATACAGAAAAACTTAGATTAAGGCCAAAATCAATGGAAGAAGACTTACTATATTTTCATAATTGCATTTTAAATGGCAAGAATTGCTACTCTATGTTTCTCTTATGAATACAACTTTAGTTATTAGTGCTTGTAAAAATTATTTCCAATATTATATTCTCTTTTCCCTGAAGAACTGGTTTTCCTTTTTACTATTTTTTATCTTTAGTTTAAAAACTTTCTCTAAAACAGGGACTGTTTTGCAGTGTATTTGTGGGTTCTGTGTCCTTATTTCATACAAACAAAGGCTTTGCAATATGCTTACGTCTCACTGTCTCCCAAAATCTCTCCTAGTGTCTGGCAAAGAGTAGGTACATCAAATCTGCCAGAGGCTTGAGAGAAAGAAAAGAAAAAAAAGCAAAAAAAAAAAAAAAAAAAAAAAAAAATAGGGATAGAAAACAACCCATTGCAGATGTGTGGCCCAAACTGAGGATGGATCACTAAAGATTTTAGCTACTAAGTCATCAGAAGTTTTGTTTTAGCATGAGTAAATACTT
Organism: Orycteropus afer afer; assembly: GCF_000298275.1. NCBI lineage: Eukaryota > Metazoa > Chordata > Mammalia > Tubulidentata > Orycteropodidae > Orycteropus > Orycteropus afer. The sequence continues at coordinate 1,394,212 of NW_006922212.1, forward strand.
CATAAGGGCAATGGGGGTTCAGTGATAGAATTCTTGCTTTCCATGTAGGAGAACAAGGTTTGATCCCCAGGCAATGCACGTCATACACAGCCAACACCTGTCTGTCAATGGAGACTTGCATGATGTTACGATACTGAACAGGTCTCACTGGAGCTTCCAGAGTAAGCTAGTCTAGGAAGAAAGATCTGGTTGTCTGCCTTCAAAGATCAGTCAATGAAAGTGCTGTGGGTCACAACAGTGTGACCCTATTGAGCTTGTGCATGAGGCTGACTTGAAGGTGCTTAACAACAACAATAACAGCAACAAGAATGATCCTATAGTCAGGGCCCAAACAGCAATGCTCTAAAAGCGCTAGCTTAGGCGTGGAAGGGTTTGGAGGGATATAGTTGTCTCTTCTACTTTGGACTGAGTTAGGGCAACTGAAAACAAGGCTGCCAGACAACTTCTCTGGGGCATTTCAGGAATGAGGGAGCTGGGCTGTCTCAGAGCAGAGAGCTTCCAACTCACTAGGTCCACACAGCTTTGCCTCCTGAGTGTAGGGAAGGCACTCTCTGGGTTGTCACTTTGTGGGCCATCCACATTTGTGGGTGACTGACTGCTCCTGTAAAAGTGACTGTACCTATGGTAGGCTAGGAGAATTGGGTCTCCCAATCTACATCAAGCTGAATAGAATGGACTGTTGTGTCCCATGGTGGCCCAGCTCCCTAAGCTTGAATAAATCCTACTACTCTCTTTATATGATGCTTACATCATATAAAGATTCCATGGGCAATATGTTGAAGGATGCAGGAAACCTCAAAAGAAGATGGGTGGAATACACAGAGTCACTATACCAAAAAGAATTGATAGATGACCATCCATTTTAGGAGGTGGCATCTGATCAAGAAACAATTAGTTTGAAGGAAGAAGTCAAAGCTGCACTGAAAAAAATGGAAGAAAAAAAAAAAGCCTCTAGGAATTGAGGGAATGCCCACTGAGATGTTTCAACAAACTTATGCAGTGCTGGAAGCACTAACTCATCTATGCCAAGAGATTTGGAAGACAGATACCAGGCCAACTGACTGGAAGAGATCCGTATTTGTACCCATTCCAAAGACAGGTGATCCCACAGAATGTGGAAATTATTGAACAATATCATTAATACCACTTGTAAGTAAAATATTACTGAAGATAATTCAAAAACCGTTGCAATATATTGACAGAACTTCCAGAAATGCAAGCTGGATTCAGAAGGGGACGTGGTGTGAGGGATATCATAGCTAATGTCAGATGGATTTTTGCTCAAAGCAAAGAATACTAGAAAGATGTTTACTTGTGTTTTATTGACTATGCAAAGGCGTTCAATTGAGTGGATCATAACAAATTGTGAATAACATTGAGAAGAATGGGAATTCCATAACACTTAATTGTACACACGAGGAACCTGTACATAGACCAAGAGGCTTTCATTCAAAAAGAACAAGGAGATTCTGCATGGTTTAAAATCAGGAAGGGAGTGTGTCAGGATTGCATCCTTTCACCATACTTATTCAATCTGTATGCTGAGGAAATAATCCAAGAAGCTGGACTATATGAAGAAGAATGTGACATCAAGATTGGGAGAAGACTCATTAACAAGCTGAGATATGCAGATGACACAACTTTGCTTGTTGAAAGTGAGGATCACTAGGTGCACTTACTGATGAAGATTAAAGACTGCAGTCTGCAGTATGGATTATACCTCAATATAAAGAAAACAAAAATCCTCACAACTGGATCAATAAGCAGTATCACAATAGATGAGAAAAGATTGAAGTTGTCAAAGACTTCATATTGCTTGGTTCTACAATCAACATCAATGTAAGCAGCAGTCAAGACATCAAAAGAAGTATTGGACATATCTGTTGCAAAAGACCTCTTTCAAGTGCTAAAGACCAAAGATGTCTCCTTGAAGACTTAAGATGCACCTGACCCAAGCCACGGTATTTTCAGTCACCTCATATGCATGTGAGAGCTGGACGATGAATAAAGAAAAATGAAGAAGAATTGATGCTTTTGAGTTGTGGGGTTGGTAAAGAATGCTGAAAGCACCATGGACTGCTACAAGAACTAACATATCTGTCCTGGCAGAAGTAAAGCTGGAATGCTCCTTGGAAGTGAGAAGGCCCAGACTTTGTCGCACCTACTTTGGTCACATTGTCAGAAGGGACCATTCTCTGGAGAAGGATGTCATTCTTGGTAAAGTGGAGGATCAGCAAAAGAGGGGAAGGCCCTCAACAAGATGGATTGACACAGTGACTGCAGTGATGGGCTCAGGTATAAGAGGGGTTGTGAGGTTGGCACAGGGCCAGGCAGTGTTTCATTCTGCTATATATATAGGGTCTGTATGAGTTGGAGACAATTTGAAGGCCCCTAACAATAACAACAGCAACATTTGGTTATTAAATTTCTGCTATGTTCAGGAATGTCACTTCCTCTTTGTTACACTAACCTCAGGGTATTTATAAAATCTCTGGACACTCCCCTTGTGTTAGCTTTGCTGGGTTTTATGTAATAATTCACAGCATCAGTAGAGAAAATGTTGGTATTTGCTGAGGACATTTTAGTTGCAAACACTCTTTTGGATCTCAAAGGAATACGATAGACACATTTGCTAAGGTTTTGTATTTAGCCATCCAGGACTTGCACTAATCTTCCACCCTTTTGCTCCTTGATCATGGTGCATATTATTAATAAGGTTTGAGGGTACCTGCTGGAACACTGAAGCAGGATTGTGACACGTGGTTAAACCAGAAAATATAGCTTATATTGCCCTAATGCCCACACCGCCAAGGTCTGGCTCCTTGAAGACAAGTTGGAGTTTATGTGGAAGATATCTCTTCATAACTGTTTTCTGAGCTTAAGAAAATCTAATGAATGTTGGCTTCTGAAATTGCACTTCTTTGACACCATTCTTTTATGTTTCATTTTGCTCCTGCATATTGACTTTGAATACTTTTATATGTTTTCTGTGAATGCTTAAAAGTGTAACAGAAACTAGTGCCTTAAAACAATCCACATTTTCTACTTCCTGGTTCCTGCGAGTCAGCATACTGGGCAAGCTTAGAGGGATCCTTTGCTTAAGGTCTCACCGGATTACAATAAATTTGTTTGCCAAGCATACTTCTCATCTGGAGGTTCGACTGGGGATGGTCCTCTTCCCATCTTGTGCACCTGTTGGAAAAAATTAGCTCTTTATGGCTGTAGAATTTATGACATTTTGCTCCTTCAAAAAGAGAAAAAGAGAAAGAGATCTAGTAACACAGTTACTATAATCTTATATAAACAAACTGACGTAACAATGTGCATCCAATAACATCTGCTATATTCCATTCATTAGAAGCAAGTCACAGGTCCCACCCAGACTCAAGAAAGGAGATGACACAAAGCATGAATACCACAGAGCACAGAGGGTTGTCTTAAGATTCAATCTGCCACACGGTTCCTTCAGGGACTCTCCTTGATGTGTCCAGGTGATTTTCCTGAATTCTCAGTTTGAATGACATTTCAACACAACACAATGCACTGCCATCAAGTCTGATCCAACATTTCAGGTGTGCTATTTTCTACTTCTCATATGACCCCCATTATTACTTTTATAATTATTCATCTCTCAAAAATTTATGGCACATAATACATTTTTTAAAATAAGTTATATATATATATATATATATATATATATATATGTGTGTGTGTGTGTGTGTGTGTGTGTGTGTGTATGTCACATAGCCTGCAGCCTACAGGGCTTGCTGAAGATACTATTTTTTATTCATGTAATAGTGTTTATTAAGCACTTACTACATGAAAGTTATTGTAAAAGCATAGAATATACAGAGATGAGTAAAAATAATAAACCAGAACAAAGGCTAAAGCAAACAAAACCCAGGGCCATTGCACTTATGGAAGTTACATTAGGATCTGGGTAAGTAAGTATTGTTATTGCTGTTATGTGCTCTCGAGTTGGCCCTGACTCATAGGGAGCCCTCCTTGGATTTCCAAGGTAGTATCATTATGGAAGTAGATTGCCCAACCTTCCTTCCAAGGAGTGACTGGTGTGTTTGAACTGCCAGCCTTCTGGTTAGCAGTGAAGTGCCTTAGGCACAATGCTCCCAGAGCTCCTGGGTAAGTAAATAATAACCTAGAAATAAATAGAAATGGATGAGCAGCTATGATTCTTTCAAGTGTCATACAGTGTGTTCTTTGGAGGTATAGGGTGTAGTCAGTATGGGCTGTGAGGGCCTAGGAAGAGTGAGAAGCTTCAGGAAAATAGTCCCTCCTCCTACCAAGAGGAGAGCAAGGCATTACATGTGTTTTCTTATTTTGAAACTCATAACAACCTAATAAAGTAGGCAATGTTGCTGTTGTTGTTGTTGTTATAGGTCATTGAGTCATCTCCAACTCATAGCGACCCCTCCGTGGGTTTCTGAGGTGGCATCTCTATGGGAGTAGATTGCCCAATCTTCCTTCCAAGGAGTGGCTGGTGGGTTTGAACTCCCAACCTTCTGGTTAGCAGTCAAGTGCCTTAGGCACTATGTCACCAGAGCTCCCAAGGTAGGCAATAGAGTACACATTTCACAGGAAAGAAAGAACCAAAGAGACCTGTCATAGGTCAAGTGGCTTGCATATTAGTCAAAATTCACCAGAGAAAATAGGAAATACATGGAGTGTATATGGAGCCCTGGTGGTACAGTGTTTAAGCACTTGGCTGCTAACCAGAAGGTTGGCAGTTCAAACTCACCAGTTGCTTCATAGGAGAGAGATGTGGCAGCCTGCTTCCATAAGGATTTCCAGTCTTGGAAAC
>NW_006922212.1:1399195-1402767 GCF_000298275.1 Orycteropus afer afer
GCACTTGACTGCTAACCAGAAAACTGGTGGTCCAAATCCACCAGCCATTCCTTGGAAGGAAGCTTGGACAATCTACTTCTGTAGTGATACTGCCTCACAAACCCAAGGACGTGTCACTATGAGTCGGGTCTAACTGGACGGCACATAACAACAACAACAACAACAACAACAACAGTGACCTCTATAGGTTTTCCAAGGCTGTAAATCTTTATGGAAGAAGATTGCCTCATCTTCCTATTATGGGGCAGTTAGTGGATTTGAACTACTGACCTTTTGGTTAGCAACCAAATGCCTTACCCACTGTACCACCAGATTTCTCTCTCTCTCTCTCTCTGTAACATATAATATATAAAGATGAGTAGATCTATATCTATATCTATGTCCATATGTATCTATCTATCTAGCACCTATCTGTATACATACAAAGGAGCTCTGGTGGTGTAGAGGTTAAGGCATTTGGCTGCTAACCAAAAGGTTGGTAGTTCAAACCATACAGCTTCTCTGTGGAACAAAGATGAGGCAATCCACATTTGTAAAGATTCACAACTTTAGAAAACCAAGGGGGTTTCTATGAGTTGGAACTGACTCAATGGCAGTGAGTGAATATTAGTAATAAATACATATATGTACATATATATATATATAGAGAGAGAGAGAGAGAGAGAGAGAAATTGAGGGAGAGAGAGAGCTCTGGTGATGCAGTTGTTAAAGTATTTGGCTGCTGTGGTGGTTAAGTTTGTGTGTCAACTTGGCTGGGCCTGGTTAAGTGGCTGGGCAGCTGAATGTAGTATTCCGCATAATGAGATTGGTAATCAACTCCATGGTGGAATCTACTGGGAGAAGCTGAGAAGCTGCTTTAGGGATGTGGCTTGCTTCCTATTTATGAGAAGAAGACTCTGGAACAGTCTCTAGCTTATGGCACACTTGAACCCTGCATGTAGCCGGGTTGGTGCTCACCAGCCTGCCATGCTCTGCCAACCTTGGGACTTTCAGTGGGCTTGAATTAATGGCCTGTCATGTGGTTTGGTAACATTGAGACTGTGCCTTTTTCCTTGTCAACCTTGGGGTTGTCAGCCTCAGCAGCCAGCAGTTGTCTGAGTGAAGAAAAGCCTCTAGCTCCAGTGCACTGGGAGCAGGGGGCATGCTGAAGCCAAAGGTTAAGGGGCTTTCACCCAACCCCCAGAGCCTGGGACTTTGAACTCAGACTTAAAGCTTCCAAACTGTTGAGAATAAACTCCTGTTTGTTCAAGCCTTTGCATTTGTGGTATACGCTTGTCAGAGCAGTACTAGGTAACACTAGGCAGTAGGTAGAAAAGTTACTAACCAAAAGGTCAGTGGAAGAGGAAAGAGATTTGCTTTAAGGATTAGATATGGCAATTTGGGTGGCTGGCGAGTTCCAAATCTATAAAGCAATAACAGATTGGAAACTCAGGCAGGATCACTATGTTACATTATCAAGGCAGAATTCTCTCTTCTCTGGGAAAACTCAGTGACTCCATGTTTGCTCTTAAGGCCTTCAACTGATTATGTGAGACCTACACACATTTTTTAGGGTAATCTCTTTTACTTAGAGTCAATTGACTGTAAATATTAATTGCATCCACAAAATACTTTCCAGTAATGTCTACAAAAATATATGACCAAACAAGACACCATCACCAAACCCAGTTGATACAGTTAGTAAACCATCACAGCTTGTAAGTCACAAACCTGACTTAAGAGAGCAGATCTTCATCACAGCAATACCAGTGCTCTAGTGTGTTATGCAGGATAAAAAGGAATGTGTTTCTCTTTCTATTTTTTTTCTGTAATTTGGCAATAGTCTTCATGTTAATAGATTTGGAAAAAAATTAGCTATCTAGATTGACTTTTGATTCAGTAACCTTCAAGGTCATTTGTTTTTTCTAAAGTAAATTTGAATTTTAGTAGTGCATAAATAATATGCAATTTATCTTTGTATTAATAATGAGATGTAAGCTTTAATTATTGTTATTGAGGACTTGGCAACTTAAAGTATCAGGTTTCAGAGATGTGTCTCATTTAAATGTGCATTTTAATAAAGCTTTTGTTTTAAAAGTTGAAATGTTCTAATAATATAAACAAACCTTGAATTTGAGTATTTCTTGATGCATTAAGACAGATATTTTTAGAATCCAAATTCATCCACATTGATGTAGAATTAGCATGCTACGTCTCAGCTTGATAGAGAATTCAACTGGAAAGACATTTTCTTCTCTGTGGGATTAGAATGTTTATATTACATATTATAAATAGAATAGATCCATAGCCAATTGCAAATGGTTTCTTCCAAAATTACTTGTTTCTTCTGGTGTAAATGTAGACTATCTGTCACTGTGATAGAGGATTATACTTAGTAAATATTTGTGTATCAAAAAAGCAATCATAAAGCATTTGGATTATTGAATGATTTGTAAGGGTCTATTTTAGAAGTGATTTTTGGCCTTAAGCAAGAAGCTCTGATGGTGCAGTGATTAAAGCATTCAGCTGCTAGCCAAAAGATTGTTGTTGTTGTTATGTGCCATTGAGTCAGACCCAAAAGATTAGCCAATTGAAAACACCTGCCAGTCCATGGGAGAAGGATCAATAATGCCCTTCCATAAAAATTTACAACCTTAGACACACTATGGAGGAGTTCTACTTGGACATTTGGGGTCACTGAGTCAGAGTTTACTCTATGGCAGTGGTTTGGATTTTGTTTTATTTTAGCTGTTAGCTTGGTTTTGGTGGAAAAGTGATAGAAAAGAAAACAGTTTCTTTGCCAACATTTGTTTATCATTCACAATTATGAAAATGGGTGGAAAATGGGCTTTTTACTAAATATTGAATTAAATGGGCCTATATAAAGTGTCTTCCTCCTCTGGGAAGCCATTTCGGCAAATTATTGTCTCACCAACCATCCATCCACATTGCTACAACTTGTTAAAGACTGCATATCACAAGGAATTCAGGGTTCCTGCAGTGGCATCTACGTTTCTACCCTGTAGGGTTTGACACAATAATTGCCATGTGATTTTCTCCAAAAAACAAGACCTCTAACAATGCACAGCTGAAAGGAGTCTGAAGATAAGGTCAATGAAAATATTTGAGTAGGCCTATGACTTATTGAAGGACCAGAGAAAGTAAGGAATTTAATTGTTCTTGGTTGTGTGTTGTTCATTGCACTGTTCCAGAAAGTATTATACCAAAAAACCCAAACGCACTGCCGTCGAGTTGGATTTGACTCATAGTGACCCCTCCTTGGGTTTCCAAGGTGGTATCACTAAAGAAGTAGAATGCCTAAGCCTCCTTCCGAGGAGTGGCTGGTGGGTGTGAATCACTAGCCTTCTAGTTAGCAGTCAAATGCCTTAGGCACTATGCTACCAGAGCTCCAGTAATTGTGCATGGAAAGCTTCTAGTTTTTGCAGTTTGTCATAATGAAGCTCTTATAAATGGGTTTGCACGATATATTAAAGTGAACTAGATGACTTCCATGGTCCATTTCATCTCTAATGCCCATGTTCTAACCATTCTTTGATATGTTAGGGTTAACCAAAAACGAAACTCACTGCCGT
>NW_006922212.1:1403162-1410054 GCF_000298275.1 Orycteropus afer afer
AACATCAAAACATAGATTCGTTTTATTATTTCTGTCTTTACTAGTAAAGCTGTGCATTGGGGAAAAGACTTTTCAGGGATTACTTGATACTGGCTCTGAACTGACAGTCATTCCCAGAGACCCAAAATGTCATGTGGCCTACCAGTTAGAGTGGAGGTCAAGTTTTTAATGGAGTCTTAGCTCTTGTGTGTCTCACAGTGGGTCCAGTGGATCCCCAAAAGCATCCTGTAGTTATTTCTCCAGTTCCATAATGCATAATCGGAATAGCTATACTCAGCAACTGGCCGAACCCTCATTCTGGATCCCTGACAAAAAGAGTAGAGGTTATTATGGTAAAAAAAAAAAAAAAAAAGCCAAGTGGGATCCATTAGAACTGCCATTACCTGGGAAAATAGTAAAGCAAAATCAATACTGTATTCCCGGAGGGATTGCTGAGATTAATGCCACCATTAAGGAATTGAAGGATGCAAGGGTGATGATTCCCACCACATCCCTGTTTAACTCCTGTTTGAACAGATGGAATTTGGAGAATGACAATGGGTTATCTTAATCAGGTGGTGATGCCAGTTGCAACTGCTATTCCAGATGTGGTTTCAATCTTGAGCAAATTAATACATCTCATTGGAAACATTGCCCTGTAAAATACTTCAACCTATCTAGTGCCATTATTGTGTTTTTGAAGACCAATCCACCATTCTATCAAGCCAGCTGCTTCAGGATGGTGGGCAACATGGTAAGACCAGTGAATTCCATGAACATAGACCCATTGCCACACTTCATTTGCTGTGAAGTGAATTCTTGATCCAAGATGATGCTGTGTGGGATACCATGACCATGTATAAGGTATTCTATAAGTCCATAGATGATAGTTTTGGCAGAAACATTGCATGCATGGAAGGCAAATCTGTATCCAGAGTAAGTGTCTATTCCAGTAAGGACAAAATATTGCCCTTTTCATGACAGAAGTGGTCTTATGTAATCAACCTGCCACGAAGTTGCTTATTGATCACCCCAAGGAATGGTTCCATACTGCAGACAAAGTGTGGGTTTCTGATGCTGGCAGATCAGGTACCCAGCAGTACCTGTAGTCAAGTTAGCCTTGGTGAGTTGAAGTCTATGTTGCTGAGCCTATGCATAACTCCTTCCCTGCCACCACAGCCACTTTGTTCATGAGCTCATCATACTATGACAAGTGTAGGTGGGGGGAAAAGGAAGAATGGTTTTTACAGAGCATGTCATCCTATCCAACTGTTTGTTAAAAATTCTCCTGTGCCAAGGTCCACCCTTTGGTGAGACTTCACATGAGACAGATATCTTCACTTCTTTGGTCCCTTCAGAGATATCTGTCCACATACCTTTTCCTCATACCTCCTTGTCACCAATTATCCAATCATGTTCTTTGCAAGTCCTTGATCTTCCAGCCAAACCATTGACCACAGCCCGTGAATCAGTACCCAATGATACATTTGGCCGTTTCTCCTTCCAAGCAAAGTGAGTAACCAGATGCACTGCTCAAAGTTCTGCCCATTGGGAGGATTTCCCATCACCGCTGTCCTTCGGGGAGGTCCCAGCAAGGCATGCAGTGCTGCCGCTTTCCACTTTCAAGTGGTGCTTACATATCACACAGAGTCATCTGTAAACCAGGCAGTGTTTACTCTTCCTCAGTCAACTGCTCGTAAGGAACTCTCCATGAGGCTGTAGGTGCAGACTGGAAGAGGAAAGGTGAAGTGACTGGAGTGAAGGCAATAGATATTTGGGCCACTTTTTCAGGCAAATTATTTGTGTTTTCAGGTACTGCTCGAATCTGATCAATTATGTACCCCTTCCATTTAATGATGGAGTGCCGCTGTGCACGTCCAACTTTATGACTCTGTGGGTCAGACAACACCCAGTTCATGATGGGCAACTCAGGCTGCATGTTGCCTTGATGGCACATGGTTAGGTGCTCAGTCTCTACTAAGGCCCAGTAACAAGCCAAAAACTGTTTCTTAAAAGGAGAGTAGTTATCTGCAGAAGATGGGAGGGCTTTGCTCCAAAATCCTATGGGTCTGCACTGTGACTGCCAAGGACTCCAAGTAACATCTCTGACACTGCAACTTCAAGCACCATTGCATCAGCCATATCATATGACCCAAGTGATAGAGTGGCTTGCACAGCAACCTGAACCTTTTGGAGAGCCTTCTGTTGTTCTGCGTCTCAATCAAAACCAGCAGCTTTTTGAGTCACTTGATAAATAGGCCAGAGTAGAATACTCAGATGAGGGATATGTTGTATCCAAAATCCAAAGAGGCCCACCAGATATTGCACCTCTTTTTAGTCATGGGAGGGGCCAGATGGAATAACTTATCCTTCTTTTTATTAGGAACATCTCATCATACCACACTCTTGGTACCAAATGTCTTAGGGTGAGTTCTCTAGAGAAGCAAAACCAGTGAACCTTATACATACATACATGCATGCATATTGTTGTTGTTGTGAGGTACTGTCAAGTCAGCTCCTACTCATACCAACCCTGTGTACAACAGAACAAAAACTGCCCAGTTCTGAGCCAGCCTCACAATACTTGCTATACCTGAACCCATTGATTGATATATAAATAACACAGACAGCAATGTGACTATTCCAAAAAAATTTGGCAAGATGAGTTCCATTTAACAAAGAACTGTCCAATTGAGGTTAATATCTTATATGTATTGATAAAGCCACATTAATTTTCATAATATAAATTTGATTCTAACTTATGAAGACCACTCACACCCATCAAACATGATGAACCTTAACTATCAAAGTAGTGATTCCACTGATTTTATTTTTTTTATATCAATAGCTTTTGGATTCTTGTATTAACCAGACTTGAAATATACATGGTTTTCATACAAAATTATGTTATGCTGATTTAGACATATTTAGGATAAAATGTTAGCAAGTTTTATCTAAAAATGCCAGGTTCAGTAAGTTATATACGTTACTAAAAATCAGGAAATAATACAATTTATTTAGCCTTGAGTTAGTCATCAAAAAATTTAATAAATAATCCTTTTTGTTTGCCTTTAAGATATGCATTCAGGGGATATAAATTTTTCTTTAAATTTTGCTGCTTTTTCCTTTTAGGATGTCTCATAGCATCACAGAGATAAACACATAGTATACCTGGTGGCATATATAAAACACTCAGTGCATAATTCAGTACATACTGAGATTGTATACAGTAAAGATATCAAAGAAAGATAACCATTCTTTCATCCATTTATTCTGTCTGGGAAATAGATTGGTAGATAGATATGTTATTGTTAGGATTGGTAGATAGATATGTTATTGTTGTTGTTGTTGTAATTTGCCGTCGAGTCAGCCCCGACTCATAGCAACCCCTCCTTGGGTTTCCGAGGCAGTATCACTACAGAAGTAGATTGCCCAACCTTCCTTCCGAGGAGTGGCTGGTGGGTTTGAACCACCAGCCTTCTGGTTAGCAGTCAAGTGCCTTAGGCACTATGCTACCAGAGCTCCTATGTTATTGTTAGGTGCTGTATAATTGGTTCCAACTCACTGCGACCCTATATACCACAACATGAAACACTGCCTGGTTCTGCACCATCCTCACAACCGTTGCTAAATTTGAGCTCACCATTGCAACCACTGTGCCAATCTACCTAATTGGGAGCCTTCTTCTTTACTGCTGACTCTACTTTACCAAGCAGGATGTCCTGGTCCAGGGACTGGTCCCTTCTGATAACGTCCACAGTATATGAGACAAACTCTCACCATCTTTGTGTCTCAGGAGCATTCTGGCTGTATTTCTCCCAAGACAGATTTGTTTATTCCTCCAGTAGTCCATGGTATATTCAGTATGCTTCACCAATACCATAAGTCAAGTGCATTACTTTTTCTTTGACATTCATTGCTCAGCTTTCATACGCGTATGAGCCTATAGAAAATACATGTATCTTGGGTCAGGCACACTTTAGTCCTCAAAAATATATCTTTCTTTCTTTGCCCTTAACACTTTCAAGAGCTCTTTTGCAACAGGTTTTCCAGTCATTTGATTTTGTAACTGCTACTTCCACAGGCACTGATTGGGGATCCAAGTAAAATAAAATCCTTGGCAATTCCATCTTTTCTGTGTTTATCATGATGTTGCTTATTAGCCCAGTTATAAAGATCTTTGTTTTCTTTATGTGGATGTGTAGTCCATGCTGAAGGCTATAGTCTTTCATCTTCATCAGTAAGTGCTTCAAGTCCTTCGCTTTCAGCAAGCACGGTGGTATCATTTGCATATTAATTTTTATGAATTGTTTATGAATCTTTCCTCAGTCCTGATGCCATTCTCTTCTTTATATAGTCCATCTTCTTAGAATATGTATCAGCACAAAGATTGAATTAGTATGGTGAAAGGATACTGACACATACATTTTCTGATTTTAAACTATGCACTATTCCCTTGTTCTGTTTAGATGACTGCCTTTTGGTCTATGTACAGACCACATTCTGCATGAGCACAATTATTTGCCCTGGAATTCCCATTCTTCACATTGTCACCCAGAGTTTGTCATGATCCACACAGTCAAATGTCTTTTTTGTAGTTGATAAAATACAGATAAACATCTTTCTGGTTTTCTTGGCTTTCAAACAAGATCCTTCTGACATCAGCAATGATATTCTTCATTCCACATCCTCTTCTGAATGCAGGTTGGATTTTTGGCAGACCTCTATCAATTTCCTGCTGCAACCATTGTTAAATTGTTTTCAGAAAAATTTTATTTCATGTGATATTAATAATATTTTTCAATAACTTCTGCATTCTGTTGAATGTATCATGGACTGCCTAACGAGCTAAAAGACCTGTCCTTAAAGAAGTTCAGCTGGAGTACTCCTTGGAAGCAAGAATGGCCAGACTTGGCCTCACCTACTTTGGTCATGTTGTCAGAAGAGACCATTCCTTGGAGAAGGATATCATGTTTGGTAAAGTGGAGGTTCAACAAAAAAAGGGAAGACCCTCAATGAGATGGATTGACACAGTGGCTGCAATGATGAGGCTGGCAAAGAACTGGACCGAATTTCATTCTGATATACCAAGGTTGCTATGAGTCAGAGCTGACTTGACCTAACAACAACAGCAAAAGCCATTTATTGACATTAAAAATGACTTTAGACTTTACCTAGATAGGAATCTAAACATGTTTCCCCTGAAATTTTTAATTTTCTCAATTTGCCTTTCTGAGATAATATCAAGGCTGTGTTCAGTCATTGCCTCGGGGGCACAGTCCTTCCTCTTTGAACTTTCAGCACATTAGATATGCTTCACATCTAAGCAATTACCACAAGTTGTTGAAATGATCTGTTTCAACAAATGTTAACTGAGCACTTGTCAAACCAATCACTGTGATGTTGTTAAGACAAAGAGATCTCTACCTATATAACTTATGTTATTGTAGAGAAATCACTAAATGCATAAGAAAATAGACCTATGATACAGTGTTACTAAATGAGTATTGAGAAGAGAAATAAAGCTGGATAAAGAACAGAAAGTGAGGCTTCCGCCACTATTCTATAACTGTCCAAGGAGGACATTTCACAGGAGACCTGGACACAGTGAAGAAGTCACCCATGAGTATCTGGAGGAGAGAATATTTTAGTCAGAGAACAAGGGAAATGCAAAGGTCCTGAGGCAGAGGCCCATATGTTTGAAAACAGCCGGAAATCCAGTATAACTACAGCAGTTATGATAGGGTTAAGTGGGAGAAGGTGAGGCAGAGAGATAACCAGGAGCCAGTTCTGAAATTGCCATCAGTACAGGAGTCCTTACTGAGTTGGGGACCAGAGCATTCAGCAATGAAATAAACTGAATTGGAAAACATTACATCTTCATTTTTATGAACTCTCGCTGAAATTTAGAATTTCTCTCAATTTTGAATATAGATAACAAACCACAGTATTATTAACAGCACCTCCAATTTATAACCAATAGGTATTAAAATATTTTCATATCACAATAGAGTTGTAGATATGTCAAAATACTATTTATGATCTTGTTACTTTAAAATTATAGAAGATATTCTACTTGTTAATTACAACTATGTCTTTAAAATATTTTTAGAAGTGTGTTGGAATACATTTGGTTTCCACTGTAACTTTATGTCTTTTACTTTACACATTTAAAATGTTATTTTGAGAAGGTATTAACAGACTCTACCAGACTGCCAAGGCGCTCTGGTAGCATAGTGCCTAAGACGCTTGACTGCTAACCAGAAGGCTGGCGATTCCAACCCACCAGCCACTCCTCGGAAGGAAGATCGGGCGATCTACTTCCGTAGTGATACCACCTTGGAAACTCAAGAAGGGGTCACTGTGAGTCGGGGCCAACTCGATGGCACATAACAACAACAACAACAACAACCAGATTGCCAAAGATATCTACAGAAGAAAAGAGTTTAAGAATTTATGCAGTAGTGAAATGAATGCTATGGATCTTAACCAGCATTTTTTAATGAAATGGAAGACAGACTATCACAGTGCAAGACACATAGTAAGCATAAATATTATTCATTCAACAGTCAGCATGTATTTATTGGCCGCCAACTATGTCCAGGCACTGTGAGACAGGAGTCTGCTTTCCTGGGACATGATGGTGTGGTTCGTTGCCATTCTGCATCATCTTCTTGATTTTTGATCGTTTTTGATAGTTTTGTCAGTCCATCTCATTGAGAATTCCCCTTGTTTTTGCTGACCCTCTAGCACTCCTAAAGAGTTCTGGAGGTGCAGTGGGTAAGACATTTGACTGCTAACCAGAAGGCTGGTTGTTCAAACCCAGCAGCCACTCTGCAGGAGAAACATGAGGTAATCTATTTCCATAGAGATTTATATCCTTGGAAACCCTATGGGGTTCACTATGAGTCAG